>NC_073692.1:106222189-106310008 GCF_029784155.1 Uranotaenia lowii
ACTATCTCTGAACCGAAGTTACTATTATAATGCTATGAAATAGATTTCATTTGAGTTATATTTCAATGTTTCCATTGTTGGACACAATCATCCCATTGAAAAATGATCAATGTTGTCAAGTCACATTGATGAAATTTTCCAATGAAATTGAATTGTATAAAACCCGAAACCTTACATTTAATTTCTTCATCAATTTTTTAAACCCCCGTTTGAATTCTTCGAAGGCTATCTAAGAGGCTGAAAGCTGAATCTAATAAATTTTTCTTTCTCTATGAAAAATCCCATAAATATTAAAATGGTTGGCTCTTAAAAGCTGGAATTTATGAAAATCTGTTCATAAGTTTTTCAACACTCAGCCCAAATAGTTGTTCAGCTGAAAAGTCAATTCATTGTTCACTGTTCAGTTCACTGTTTGTTTTTGTAGACCCTCAAAGCCACCCAGCGGCGGTAAAGAGCTTTGATAAACACTATGTACAATTCTTGTCAATACAAAATGTCAATTCAAAATGTAGGCATATTATGGCATCCAAATATCTCGTACCGGTTTCACGTGCTTTGAACAGAAGAAGGACAAAAAAAAAACCGCAAAAGTTTCCTCTTTCAAATCCTTAATGCTCAGCAAGCTTTGATTTGCTGTCCAGTACACGTGAACTCTGAATGGTCGTTTCTAATGCCTGGCCCATGGAGATGGTGAAAAAAAACCCCGCCAAAGGAAACGAAAATCTGTTAGCAAAATGTGTGCCATGACTTTTGGTTTGTGTGAATAAAACCGAAAGTTGTATGGGAGGGTCCCTTTTCCTAGGTGGGAGGGGCTCATAACTATTACTAAAACCATACCCTGGTTCAACTACATCACTGTACCAAATTACAGGCTGATCGGTTCAGCGGTGTGGATTTGTATAAGGTGCATACAAACAAACAAACATATATAGGTGGTAAGGTATATATATTAAGGTAAGTGAGCCTTAACTTGGCATGCTCCTAATCTTGGCATGCCAAAATGCATTTTGGTGATTTTCATGTCAAACATACGCCTAAAAATGAAAAAAAAATTAATCATAAAAGGAAATCGCTTATAGCAACATTCTGCATAGCATTTGTCCACAATTGAATCCAAATGACTGCGTAATAATTTTTTTTCGCATAACAAACTGCAAATAAAATTATGATCTTCGGACAAAATCTAAAATGAACCTACCTTGCTAGTGCATCTGCCATCTTCGGATTGATTTCAAAAACACACTTCCTTATGGGAAAATCACTAAAAAATACCATTGGGTGCAGCAAAACATGGCAAAAAATATAAAATTATAACTTACTCCAAACAACGTACATTTTCTATATAGAATTCAAGAAAATATAAACATATTTTTTGCCTAATCTTGGCATGCAATTCCACAAATAGAAGTATGCATGTATGTGTGAAAACGACATCAGCAGGCAGTCGGCAGCCGGCGGCCGTTCGTCGGCCGACGGTGCACAGTGGTCTGGAAATTGGAAACCCGATCGAAAGTAAAATGAATGATTGAAATAAATTGAAGATATCATGAATATATTTTGGACTATAATCAATTCATTTATCTCTCAAGCCGACTCAAGCGTATTTGGCATCTTAGTTGGGATTATAATGCTACAATTTGAGCTGCTCTTTTATGGTAAATTTCGAGAACTTTTCTTCTCAATAAAATTTACCTCTCAGTAAATTAATTTACCGGATCCGAATCCGAATTGATATCTAGGATCTAAATATTGAAGTTACTATATCCATACCCAAAAAATTCCGCATTTTGTAATGAGGTTAAACGTATTTTGATTTAATTTGATTTGTATTGAAGATGAACATTTGCTGCATATGTGTCGCTTTGAAAGGAATTGTTATAAAGCTCAAATTATGACACTCTAAATATTATGTTTATTTAAAAAAAAATTGCACTACAATGTTGAAATACTATGATGTAACAAACTTGAATTTTTATTGTTTGCAATTTCATGTGAAATCAAAAATAATGTTTTGACCAAGTTTGTTTTTTATTATAGATCACTGTGCATCAGCAGGAGGTGATGACGTTTGTTCTCTGTATAGGAAAGGAATATGCGAAAGAAGCGCTGCCGAGTTTGGGTGATGATTTTGCATGAGTGCGAGTGGGATGCAGCTTGAATTTCACCCAGCTTTTGAATTTACTGTTCGCTTCCATTGCCTATAGTTTCCAAACGAACGAGTGAGATGCAATCTATTTCTTTCAGACTGGCTGGAGTGAGCGAAAGTTTGTCTTGTTTTGCTATCCCGGTGTACGCAAACGATTGCTAGAAAATTCCTAAGGGCGACATTTTAAATATGTAAGATTCAAAGAATCGTTCGCTGACTTAAGTTTTAGCTCTAGCTTGCTTCTTGCCTCAATCATAATGGTTTTTTAAATGTAGGTCCTCCTTTTATGGGAGTGGAATAAAAAAATATGAACATTTACTATCTTATGTTAACCTGTTAACTTCAATGGAAACAGATCTATCATGATTGCATGTTAAAGATTTAGCAAACCATTTGTTTGCTTGATTAATGAACATATTTATGTTAACCAATGCAACAGTTTGGAACTTATAAGAGAAATTATAAACACACAAAAACTTAAATGGACAAGTAAAGTTTTTTTACGTAAGATTATAATTCTACATGCAAATATCAATGATCAATGAAAATTGATTGACATTTCGTACTTTCGACTTTTTGAAAACAATACAGAACATTGATGTGCTTCTTTCCGGGATATTTTCAATGAATTCGTGGGGGCTGTTGTTGTATTAGTGAGGCAAGTTTTTCCTAGAGACGGCCAATTTAAGGAACTTATAAAGGGCCAAAATTCGGCGCGGGGGCTACAATAAGGAGCATTTCAATCAATAGTTTGATCAGGTTTATCTCAAATTATCAACCGCTTTCACGCAAGGACATATTTTTACTGCATTTCAGGCTAGTAAGCAATCATATTTGTCGAAGGACTTTTGAAGGTACACATTACAGGAAGACTGCAATCATGAGAAATCTAGTCAACCATGCCTTAGGGGCCAAGATTGGGTACATTTACCCTAAGTCCAACTCATCTTTATATATTAGATGGAAGTTATCAAAAAACACATATTCTCGGAACCGAAATCACTCAATTTATAATGTTAATAGGTGTAATTTGAGTTATAATTAAATTTTTCTTTTATTTGACACAACTATCTCTAAACTATCGTGAGAATGATCAATGAGATCAACCTTAGAAATCATTTGCATGAACTCGCAGTACTAAACGGGTTTTGTTTTCTCATAATTAGATGGAGAACTGAGAACACTGATGATAAACAATAACTCAAAAGTTATAAATTTTCTAAATATCTTTTCAATCAAAGGCTAAATTTTTTTTTCAAAGGAATAATTTCTTTAATTTAAAAACGTTTTTCTTTGGTTCAAAAAAAAAACTTTGTTTCAAAAAAAATAAGCAATTGAACCATTTATTTAGAATCCATTTAAATCGTGAAGTCATTGCACCTTCCGGCTGGGTGTCTGTCACCGTGTCGGATCATCTTGGAATTCCGTCGTAGCTTCCAACTTGATAACTTCGTTGCTACCAATCGTCGTTGGCTGAATAGTTGACCTTAAACAAATTTAAATCGATTTTTATTTCTTCATTTTAGATTTTTTCTTTCAAAGAAAATTTAATCAAAATCTCAGAATTTGTCCATTGATTCTGGCACAAATAATTTTCTTTTCATTTAAAGTACGGTACATCAATTCGAATTTCTCTTTCATTAAATTGAAATAATTTTCTTTCGTTTCAATCGAAAAAAAATTTCGATTCAAAGGAATAAGATTTAGATTTAAAAAACGCTAGCACCTTGATTCAAAAATGTATTTCTTTTGTTTCAATGTACTAGTTTTCTCTACGACCTTTGGCAGAAAGCAAATCGTTAAATTAGTATTAGATAAGTGTGATTAGAAAAATAAATAGGTATTAAAAATGGTGCTAGCATGCAATATCAAGTGAATATTATCAGCATTATATGTTGAATAAAGCAACACTTTTTAAAATCATTAAATTAAATTTTCCAGATTTATGAACTTATAAACTGAAGGGGACACTTAATTTAACCCATTAGCTGCTACGGATTCAACTACAATCTTCCATGCAACTCGATGTTTCGCTCATCAATCTGCTAATAAAGGTGGCTTAGTTTAGGACTTCCAATAATGTTTAGGTACCATACGTAAGTTACGGTATGTTTGAACAAATATTCGGATCACAGATATATGGACAAAACGTAAAAAAAAAAATTTTCTTCGAAAATATAGTACAAAAAATGAAAGTTGCGATTCCAAAACCATCCTACTATTCTAGCAGATGATATTGGCACTTATAGGGGCCGGACTATACCGGAAGTTGATGATGCTTCTGCCGGCGACGTTTAATCACATCCAGGTCAATTTATGTAAGCCACTCAGTCTGGCACCACCGCATGGAATGCGAAACAGGGAAGACCGGCAAAATGACCTTGACGCTCTGATCCTTTTTTTAAGCTGGATAGCCCACAAATGTTGCTGCCTTTCGTTGGTTGTTGGTTTATATTTGGTTAGCAAATAGTTCTGACTTTGGTAATTTACAGATTAATGACAATTAAATGCTTAGTTACGTTTGATAAGGAGTAGCAATTTGTACCTAACAAGACGGGAGCTGAATCGAGGGACAGTTATGTCATCAAGAATTTAAGCTAATCAAGTTATGAATTTCATATAAGAACTTGCCTTTGATATAAAAAAATTGTTATACAGCAAACGTTTGTGATGACGTTTTAATAATTCATGGTATTTTTATGCCTAACAATGGAAAGCTATCTAATTTGTTTAGATCTACCAAGTCCCAGCCAATTAATATTCGCAAGCCAAAATCTGGTAAATCACTTAGCGCCTCACCTGAATCACCACACTGACGAAGTCTTACCAGAGCGTGTAAATTCACTTTCATTAGAACTCATCTAATGATAAGTTATGCAAGGGGAATTTCAATAGTTGTAAATGGAGTTTTTTCTACGCCCGTTGTGGGAATTCAAATAAATTAGTTCCTATTGTAGGTACCTGCTGCATATGCTTCGAATGACAACAAAACTCATCTCATTAGGTGTGGTGAATCACGATTCAATTGATTGCTCATTCGGTTCCATAGTCCCTTTAAACGATGTCACACAGGATTTGTCTTCTATCCTATATAACTTGTTCTCAATGCTTACAATATCAACATTGTTCCAAATGATCGCATATTTAAAACTTAAGTTCCTTATAAATCTGAAAAAGTCAGATATCAAATAAATCAATTGGCAAAATATTTTAGAATCGTCGTTTGCAAAAAGCACATTCGTCAAGTTATCAGATAGGTCAAATAGTTTGTTTAAACAACTATCTATTGGGTATCATAATAAAAAATAAGAAAACTATCGTTTTGCAGCATACATTTCATAAACTTTCAACGCGAAGCGCACATCTTATAGTTTTGCACGTGGACCTTGAAAATATTTTTTATATTATTTGCCGAATTAGGAATAACAAGACTCACAGGAGTGTCAAGTAGGGGGAAGTGTTCCTAAATGCGCATGTTGGGTAATATGCGCATACAGCCGATTGGCGATATGGCTGGAGATTCAACGTATCTAATCAGTGCAGTTTGAGGGTAATACTCTATTGAAACATGGCATGAAGAAATTTGATTGTTATATAAAGCCAAAAAAATTTAAAAATTCAACAAGATTTTTGTCAGTTTTGTTATAATATATTGAACTTTAATTATTATGCGTACAGATTATGTGAACAAAAATTTTAATGGTTTTTCTTTCTTATTCATCTGGAAATCGGAAATTCAACAAATTTAAGCTTTTGGCAAAGTTGTAAAAGATAAGATATTGGAATTAGAGACAGGTTCTGAATGCCCATATCAAGGCAGGTTAAATGCCTATATCAAGAAAAATAGATTAGTCTTATAAATTTTTTACTTTTTATCATCTAAACATAAAATCTACGCTCAAATCACGATCTTACAGCGAAATAAGAAGAACTTCATACTGATCCGATAAAAATACGATATGAACAAAATATTACCATGAAATATGGCCAAATGACATACCTAACAATGTTTCATGCAAAAGAACTAGTGATGTAAAAAATTTCACCAATATTTCTGCCTTGACGTATGCTTAACATCCGTTTCTACCATTTTCAATTAAATAATATCTAAATATTGCAAGTGTTAATGAAATATAGCTAAAAACAAAAATATGCGCATTTAGCCCGCCAGTTTCGGAAATCGGCTATTTTGACTTCTTTTATTATAAAATTATTTTCACAAAAACTGTAAGAGATTTTAACAGAAAAATTGCTTTAACCTATATAAAACAGATGTCCGCTCATGTGTAGGGGAACTGGGGGTATAGTGCCCAGTGTGGGCAAAACGCCCCAGTGCGATATCTAGCTAGATATACACTTATTTTTAGAATTCGGTACGCGATACCCTTCTAATTAACAGTAGAAACCTTTTGTACAAAAAATTAGCACCAAATATGCGATAAATCCCTGCAAAAATCCAAAAATACTTTTCAAGCCATATTCCTTGCAATTTGTGCCTTGACTTTCGTAAGGAATTACGGCATCTATCGCCAAAAAAAAATTACCTGACATCTGTTACAATGATGAACATTGGTCTTGAAAATCATCACAAAACGAAAAATTTCCTTATTCAATTATTTTTTATGTCATTTTGAACGATTTTTAATAAACATGTCTAGGTGGGGCAAAACGCGCCATGTTCTTTTATCTTTAAACATGTTTTATATTTGTTTAAACTTATATGCAGTTCCATCACAACAATATTAAAGATATCTATAAGTTGTATTGGAAAACATAACTTGAATATAAACGAATATATTTAAAGTTCCTAAATTTAATATAGATTTAATTAACTATTCACAAGAATTTCAGTATATCTGGCAGCACTGCGCGTGGCAATACATTTTTCCATCTGTGAAGTAGAAAAGAAGTGTTTTTACCTGGCAACCACTTTCGGAGGCACTTGTATCAATAAACACTTATTAAAAGATAAACGGCGCGATTGGGTACACACATATGCGCATTATGCCCCTACTGAATCTGAAATCCAATTTTCTACCTACTCTTCAAACTTCATTAAATTTGTGGCCTTTTTTGACCCTCCAGTTATTCTAACTATCAGATTTAGAGAAAAAATAAACCAAACTTCCAAACACAATCGAAAATTGAAGTTAATCTTTTCAAATGTACTCTAAAACAAGGCTTTCTTCTTAACGTGGGCATTATGCCCCCTCTTCCCCTATATAGTTTTTAGACTCCTATCTATTGGAATATGGGAGAAAATGAGTGCTTTCCTTAATATGCGCATATAGCCCTCCTCTCCCCTACTTCAGGAGGGTCAAGCATTTCAAGGTTTTAAAATTCACGAGAATATGAATAATTTAAAAAGTCAGTGCAGTAACAAATGTCACAAGAGTCTCAATAAGCTCAAATAATTTGTAGATGAATAAAACTCTCCAATATTGTAGAACGCTTAAAAAGGCTTTTTAAAACGACATCTGGATATGTACAATGATTATTATTATTATTATTTATATGATTGGAATTCGACCAGGTTGAACAGAACGCCATCACGTTTATTCTGTACACTTGAACTTAATGTACATATATGCAAATATTTTCATCTAGAGCATCGGTGGCTAAGCTTTTCACCAGAATAGCCTGATTTTGGAGCTAGCGGACAGCAGAAATGTATTTCTAAAGGGGGTATATAAGACTGCCCCAAATTTGTATGGGAAATTTTAAGCTTGTGAAATGTTATGCGTTGCAGGCTTAAATTGATCCTAGGCCTAGTACAAGGTCTCATGACAAATTTGGGCCAGATCAGATCACGTGGAAGGATCGCTCAACGAGCCCAAAGTTTATATGGGATTTTGAAATATTTTGTTCGGGAGGAACATAAAATTTTTTATGAATAACTTTGGTCCCCTTCGGCCGATTTCTTTTGAAAACAGTTTTTCTTAATGTCTAAACTATGACACATAATTCATCCTGCATTTCGATTCGACTTATGAAAAAAAGTTATTAGACTTCAATCATGATCGAATTTTGAAAACCGACCATATACATTTTGTAGATGGGCCCATAACACTGACCTGTGCAAAATTACCGATTGAGCTGAAAGCGCTCAATGTTTCAATTTCTGAACTGCGAAAATTGGAAAAATCTAAATTTGAATTTTTATGCCAAACGACTAAAAACGCATAAAACTTTGATGGTATTTTCGCGACAAAAAAAACCATAGGGGGACCATAGGAAATCAGAGAAATCTAAATTTTAATTTTAATGATAAATGACATAGAAATGCATGAAATACATAACAAGTTAAAATTAAAAAAAACATAAAGGAGACCCTCTTCATCCATTAACAATATTTAATATTCAAAATATCTCCTTTCGAAGTTTGATAGTAGTTTGTTTACTTCAAAGGGTCTTTTTTGAAAACACATTAGTGTATCAGGAACAAAAACTAGGAAAACAAGTTAGTTGAAAGAAAATTTAAAAACATTTTTTACTTTACTTTTTTTTTCTTTATTTATCTTATATTAACCGTATAAGTTCGAAAACTGTTGTCGGCTACTCAGTTCGTATTAAGTTAAAAATGTATGTGTACGTATTCTAAGCAACTTAATCTATCTTACGTTACTACACGTTGTGGACTACTACTCAAAAAAAGGGATAATGAAGGGAAAGGATAATGGGATTGGTGAAGGGAAGGGTAAAGGGAAAGGAAAAGGTAGGATAAAGGCAGAGGCTTTCAAATGTCCCACACCAGGTTGTGCGTAGCTAGGAAACCATTTCCTGTTTCCAAATCTCCCAAGAGTTCATATTTTAGCAAGGTTTACCGCACTTGCATTCGCGTTGCTTTGGTGGATAACATATTTCTTGGGAGGGCTAGGCGTTTTAAATGAGTTTTGGAGAAGCCTAGTAACTCCATACCCCCCGACTAGTCATACCAGCTATGTACAGTATGGTTTCGTCAAGGTGGGTAGGTGATAGTAGGCTGAATTTCATAAAAAAGGTACCTTTTCAGGTTGGTTTTGAAAAGCGGAAAACTTGTGATGCTTTTTAAATTAGGTGGTAAAGAATTGAACAAGTTTAGACCTTTGTTCAAGAAACTATTAGAAGCGACCGTTGTTCTTCTTCTAGCAATATAAAAGTTTTAATTTACATTACTTCTTGTATTATAGGAGTGAATTTCCGATATAAAAGTCGGTGTTATATTAGTTTTTATCAAATTGTTTAGGATTTTATATATAAGGATACAATTTTCCAACTTATTTAAAGTGTATAATGGAAGCACTTCAACAGAATAAAGTCGAATTGACGGAAAAAGTATCGGAAGCTTTTTGATAATTTTTAACGCTCGATTTTGCAGTGTAAGAAGAGGTTTAAGATAGAAGCTGCACTTCCCCATATGCTATTCATATACGCAAAGTGCGGGTGTATATAAGCATAATAAACATTCCAAGCTATTGTTTCAGAGATGAGTAACCGCATTTTCTTAAGGGCAAAGATGAAAGAGGAAACTTTAGAGCTTATTCGAAGAATATGTTCATTCCATCGCAGATTTTCATCAATTAACAATCCTAGATATTTTACTTTAGATACTTGTTCGATTACTATTTCATTCAGTGAAATTTGAACCTGTTCAGATTGCTTATGTAGGTTGAAAAGAATAAAGTTAGTTTTTTGTAAATTCAGCGTCATATGATTTTGGTGAAAGAAAGATATCAGTATGTTGATGTCGTGCAAAATGTACTCTTTTAGCATGTCGATATTTTCTACTGTGTATAACAGGGTTGCATCATCTGCAAAGAGCTGCAATTTACCTTTTAAAGGATTTTCGAAAATATCATTTATGTATATAATGAACAGCAAGGGCCCCAAAATAGATCCTTGAGGTATACCCGAATTTTATTTGCATTCTGTTGCTTCCATTGGAATTAATTTTAACGATTTGCTGTCTGTTGGACAGATTAGATTTAATGAGTTCTCTTGCATTTTTTGAAAACCCGAACAATTTAAGTTTTTCTACTAAAATCTTGTGACTCACACAATCGAAAGCATTTCGAATATCAATGAACAAACAAGCCACAGTCTTTTTTTCGTCAAGACTTTTAAACTTTTTATCACTGCCTCAAAGATAGAAATAAGAGTTTCCTTAAGGAAAATCTAGGAGCATAGGAGGTGTAGGAAAACTCGATCGCACCATTCACCAAAATGGATCCTGATCTATAACCTATCCCATACTAACACAACCTTTTCCTTGGATATTTAAATATAGATTCGCAGACGTATAGACGGTTTCTATAGTTGGTGATATTGACTTACCTTTGTCTTTGAATTTTTCTATATAAACCTTTGGAATATAAAGGGACAAAAGGTTGTTAATTGATCCTATAAAGTATCCTACTAACAATCCTTCCTTCATTCCCCATTGACTACTAGGACGTGGCCGGCGCCGTTATTGATCATTTTCATAGGGTGAGCATGAGTTTTGTGCATTGTGAATGAACTGTTAGTCCCAAGCACCATTTTTTTGGACCTTGCACAAAATTGATGGCCTCGATCAATCACGGAGTAGCAACCATTGGCGAGGTATAACTTATTCTACTTAGGAACGCCAGCGATCATGGAATTTGAAGTGCGTAAGTTGAACAAAGTCTAATCAAATATGTTATCTGAAGCTTTAAATGAATGGTCATATCTAGGCACTTCAAGTTCAATGATTTAAGGTGGATATGAGTAGTTAACTAAGCTAAGCTAAGCTAATGACTTAGAAATGCATGAAATGATGAGATCGGGCGTTATATCGAATACAAAATTTGTGCCCAAAAATCGACTTTACGGGACTTCCGATTTCCGGATTTGCTTTGGTTTTTTTTTGAAATCATCTAGCTGATTTTAAACCAATTTTTTTCCTGGAAACATCGTATTCCGTCGTTTTAATGCATTTTTAAGTCATTTGGTATCGAAATTAAAATTTTGATTTTCCTATTTTCCTTTGGGGTCCCTCTAAGGTGATTTTTTAAGGTCGAAAATCGAAAGCTTCAGCGCTTTGAGGCACCCCTAAATCAAATCCGATTAAGCTGAAATTTTGCACAGGGCAGTTTTAGGGCCAATCTGCAAAATGTATATGGTCGGTTTCCGAAATTCGACATGGCCCGATCGCCGATCGCTGCCACCCTATTGAACCAGGTTTGAATAACTTATTTTCATTATTTAGGGGAGATGGGGGCATAATGGCCACCTTAAGGAAAACGCTTATTTTACCATAGAGAACAGCTGTAATATGCGAATTACATCATTGTTTCGTGTTTAGACACTCAAATAGTCTATTGCCTAATTGGATGAAACTTGAAAAAGTAGATAAAATCGTTTAAAAATGCATTTTAAAAATTTTTGCCGAAAGCTGAAAACCAGTCACTGTAGAGGCATAATGAGAAACCCCCCGAGGCAGTATGAGCACCATTAATGAAGGCATAATGAGCGTTTTTTGCCGGGAATTCTAGCAGCAAATTTGACTCGATGCAGTCAACTGAGTAATAGAGCTACAGCTTGACTTGTATCGTCTGACGATTTGGCCTATTGGTTAGATGTCGGAGAGGTAATCAGTAGGCTCGAGTTCGATTCCTGGTCGAGGTGATTTTTTTTTTCATTTTTCATTCATGATCATGATTGCACTAAACGGTGAGGCGTATATTCATCAAACAATGCAATAACACAGTAATCTAGGTCTGTTTGTAGAATTCAAAGAATTAACACATGCTCAGACATTATGTTTCTGGTGTTTTGTTTGACGGATGATGCTTTGATGCTATTAGCCGTATAGTGTAACAATAAAAAAATCAATCATGAATGGTATTTGCGAAAAAAAATCCCCTCGAACGGGAATCGAACTCGAGTCTTCTGATTACCTCTCCGACACCTTACCAATAGGCCAAATCGACAGACGAAACAAGCCAAGCTGTAGCTCTATTATTCAGTTGACTTCATCGAATTGAATTCGCTGCTAGATTCCCCGGCAGAAAATGCTCATCATGCCTTCATTGAAAGTGCTCTGTTCGCATCTAGTGAACAAATTAATGTAAAAAAGCGTTTTAAAATTGATTAAAGTGAAAAATCAAAAAATTTATGATGTTGAAAATTGAGAAGCAATGTGTAGATCAGTGTTGCAGTGCGTACATTTCAGATCAAGATGATTTAAAGGTCATAAAAGCTTATTTGGTGGTGCTCAAAAATTATAATATTTTCGTCACTTGAGAACCTAGCTGGTTATAATTTAATATTTCTTTAAAGATGAGAAGGATATTTCTTTTTTGGTGAAAAATTAATACTATGGATAGTACGCAACAAATCCTTATGAAAATTTCTTTAAGAAAATACGTACTTATGTAGAAAAAAGGAGTGCTCATTATGCCCTGGGTGCTCGTTATGCCCTCATCTCCCCTACTAATCAACATTGTTAAAAAAAATGGAATTAATAATTTATTTCTATATGATTTAGCATTTTTTTTATTTTTATTTATTAGGATCAGAAGGATTATGAATGATTGATACTAAAAATTGGAAAATCACGATCTGTCAAAATATAGCGATTTAAAAAATAAACATTTATAACGAGTTTATTCGAAAAAAAAAAATGCTAAACTTTGTTTTGTGAATAACTTTTGAACGCATGGATAGAAATTGATGAAATTTTCTGAGAAACTATGAAGCAATAAAATGTTTATATGTGCAAAATTTTGCCACGATCTGTCAAGTGCTTTTTGAGATATAGCGTCCGATGTGTATGTTCATAGACTAAAATGTTTGGGCAGGATCGTGAAAAACTCAGGAAAGTACTTTCGAGAAACTCCAAAAGAGCTGAAAATCAACTATTCGACCAATGTTCATGTTATAAATTGTTTAAAGAGCCTAAGGAGAGAGAGAGGATGAATGATTAAATAAAAGTATAGAATATGATTTTACCTTTGAAGGTTTAATCAACATTTCGATTGTATAAGTGGTAAAAAGGTCAATTCTTCTTTGTGGCTCTTCCAACAAACTAAAAACACCCCAAAATTCATGTTGACTAGTTCAAAAAGTTGTCTATCGGTTAAATAAACAAAAAAAGAGGGTCGAACCGCGCGCTAAACAGTTGGACAGCTAACAGGGTGAAATTTAAAAAAACGAAATAGATTGAAAAACAATTTTTAACGAGCACCTGGCAGATCTCCAGCAAAAAAAATTCATTGACAAGTCTTCCCTGGATGTTCCGGGAAAAAAGTTAAAAAAATTGATAATTAGTTTTTGATAAGGCTGGCGATTCGTGGAAGCTGTAAATCCGTAAGTGGTAAATAATGATCGTCACAATAAAATGCCCAATTTACAAGAAAAATGCTTCTAATCTCAACCGTTTCCCTTCCATGGTACTTCTCTGGGTCTAAAAATCATGATATCTTTATTTGGATTAGATTTGAAATTGTGTCAATCTGAGAAAACTGTGGTGATAATAAGTCAGCGATGTTGTTTTTTGCATAAGGAGGACAATGTGCTAAACTTGTCATAACTTCGATAAAATACATACTTTTGAGTCAATTTGATAGGAAAGCTCCAAGAAATAGAGACCATTATCCAGAAAATTCTTAATTGCGAAAAAAGAAGGTTCATAGTGTGAAGTATAGATGGCGAACGTGCTGCCCAAAAATAAAAGTCGATGTACTTCTTCATTGGACCCTATCTCAAAAACCACTTGACAGATCGTCACAAAATTTTGCACATGTAAACATTACACCACTAGGTAGTTTTACTGAAAATTTCATCAATTTCCATCCATGCATTCAAAAATTATCCACAAAACAAAGTGTTGCATTTTTTTCGAATACACTGCTTAGAATAATAAAATGGTTCCCATCAGAATAGTACATGGCACCTCTTCAAATAAGCTTACCTAAAAAAATAATTTTAAAAAAAGATTTTCTCAATAATTAAAAATCAATTATATGAGTACCATGAGTCAATTTCTTTTAATTTCTCATACAAATTGTGTCAACAAAATTCACATGTTTTTGATATGTTGTATTGAAACTGAACTATGAACAAAATGGAGTTATTTTAACAGACAGACGTTTATAACCATGCTGTGCTGATAATTTCAATTCTATGTCAATGTACCTTTCTAAAACAGTCAATCGATAATGAATTACAGCTCCAATATCAAATTCATTAACGCTAGAGGAGCATCTCTTAAAACCCCCATTTAAAACCTTTGGAATTCTGGAAAACTCCTAAAATACAGTTATCTATTCAAATAATTCGTAGAAGCATTATTATTCACTTCTACACAGTAAGTTTTTAAAAATAATCTTGTTTTTGTTGAAAAACTCAAGTGATGCTATTCTTATTTCGCTCCCCTTTTTTCACATTTTTGGTCCTCAACGCCAATTGCTACGTCCAAAAAAAGTAAACTTATGCTTGATTTATCCGTTAAGCAATTCAGAACAAACTTTGGAAGAAAATTTTCGTAATTTTCAATCATTTATATTTTAACAAGCAAAACACAAAGTGGTGCTATTCTTATTTCGCTCACTGTAGAAATTGGGCATGTGGAAAAATATTTTAATTTTTTTTCTCCCAGTGAGTATATATTAACCAATTTAAACAATTTATACAAATTTCGAACGATTTTTGAAAGGTCCAGTCAGGCCATCTAGTAAGTGTTATAAAAATATCTGCGAATCTCTTCAAATTTTCTCTTGCCCTCAAATTAAAATATCGCTTCAAAATCGAAATGAACCATCCCGATGTGACATGTCGCATTCTCTCCCGCGCAACGTAGCGCATGGTGTTGCATTGCAAATCTCATCTTCCTGCTCAGATTGTTCCAAGAAAGTAAAATTCCCACCCAACGTAGGGGGCCATGGATTTTCCTGCCGCCTGGACTACCCCGATGATATGTGTGTATGGAAGTATGGATGCCTACTAGTAGAAGACACTTTTCTGCTGTCAACATTGGGGCTTGTTCGTGTTGTTGATGATGATAGCGTCGACCGAGGGCAGTTTTGGATAGTACCGCGCGCGATTCTCGCTAGATGGAAACCAGCTGAGGAAATAAACCTTGGAGTCAGTCGGTGTTTTTCTCTCGAACGGTACGCTCGACTTTCCAGCAACTTTCGCTTCGCTGAATTCCGGCGGTGACTTCCGGCGTAAACGACGTGTGCGAAAGGAACGCGAACTTGCTTGTTGATTCTCTTGAGACGGTGCAAAGTGGTTGACTTCCGGTGGGTGGCATACGCAAACAGAAAGCAGTGTAGTAGAAAATCGTTCAACAAGTTGTTTTGTTTGGAAACGTTTTAGTTCAAACAATTATAAACGGAAAAATGTCGCCGCATCTTCCGGAAGTAAGAAACTTGAAGGAACTGCTGGAGCCGGTATTGGAACCGGGCAATAAAGTGATAGGTTTCTCGTCGAAATCACTGACGGCTCCCGGGGACAACTATGGCAGCACAATGCTTGCCCTGACAGTGGATATAGTTAGCGAAACGGATGAGGTAAGGCATTCGGTGTTCCGAAAATGGAGACGGAATTTGAAATTTTTTGTTTAGTGAAAATGTTTGCTAGAGAAAGTTAGAGGAAACAACTTTGCGAATTTTTCTTGACCATACCATCCTTCATATTGATATACCGAGGCGAAAATTTTTTATAAGTATTATATCAACACTTTAAGTTCCGTGTATCCGGTTCCGTGTATTCGGTCGGCCGAATATTCGGCGCCGAATACCGCCTAAAAAGCGTTAAGCCGAATATTCGGCAAACCATATAGCTGAGCTAAGTATTCGGCCGAATAGACCGAATATTTATTTTTTAAATTCATACAATAACAAACTTATACAATTTTTCAAATGTTTTGGGATACTTTATAAAATGTCCAAAAGTAATGTCGAAACAGTTGAACATCTTGAGGTGTGTCCTTGTATCTTTCGCTGTAGATCGTACAGGAGAATGCTGACAAGTATCACTTTATACTTTGAATAACGTTTATTCCAGATTTTCTTGAAATATCTAGGCTTCTCCATGAATCCAATAAAGAATTCAAGATATGTCAAATCTGGACGAGATGCCGGGCTTTTTCAAATTATTTGCTAAATCAAAACTTTAATTCCTATTTGAAAATTTCAAGATATTGTGTTCAAATACGATTTTTGAACAATTTCAAAATAAAAATAAATTTACGATTTATACGATACGATTTTAATACTGCTGCTGTGATGCAGTGAAACCATAAAATTCAAGTTATTTTATTTAACTATCCTCTTGTATGGTTTTGTACTAGATTTAGTTCAGATTTGCCTTTTTTTAAATTAAAAAAAAAATCGTCCTAACCTGCCCGACTGTGTGGTTAACAGTATGGTATGTTTAAGATTAAAGATCGTTGTTTTTTTTAACAACTATTTGAAGATTTCTAGGTCAAATTCAACATTCCTCTAATTCGACATCAAATAAGCAATTTAAAATTGCTTGTCACCTATTTCGACGTGTTTCGTCCCAGATTTCACAGGAACCCTTTCTCTTAGGTGATTTAGGCCCTAAAAGCAACAAGCCATGTGATGTCCTTCCAGTTATTGGTGACCATTTTTAAATCTGAGAGACCCCCACTTGAAAAGATCATCTGGTTAAATCCTCTAGATGAAAAAACGATTCAAGAACATGAGGGGCATTAAGGTGGAAAAAATAGAAGGAAATTGAAATAATCCCTTTTGTATTTTTATTAAAACCCAAACAGAATATTCAACCGAATATTTGTTTGGCTAAATAGTTGAAAAGGTGCTAGAGCCAAAATCATCAATTTTGACTTAAGTATACCTGACGATTCTTTATGTTTAAATGTACATCTTAAGCAAAATTCAGATCTTTTATAATTTTTTGAACACTTTTTGATTTAATTAAAACTGCTCAAATTCGAAAAATATATGAAAAATCGTGCACCTTCACAGTTTTGAAGCGCGTTTTCTCGAAACTATCATTTCTATTACTCTAAAAAATTGTGATTAGGTTTAGTTCGGTCGGGTCTGCTTAGCAAATATATCCAGATGAAATATTAAGGAATAAGAAATGAAAATTTTGGTATCATTGTAGTTGTACGGATAAAATCTTCTTCAAAGAGGATTTTGAACTAAATAATTCCACATAGGATTCAAGTATAACCTTGTTAAGAATTTGAATTTACTTACGTAAGGAGCCTTTTTTGGTTTGACAAAAACAGATTTTGATATTTGTTTTGGCCCCAGGTTCAGACGGTGAAATACTTTTTTTTTCTAATATCATCACTACATTCGAAAAATTTCATAAATTACCCTTTTGGTACAATTTCTGTTTTATTTCAAACTTTGCGCATTTTCTCCGTTTGCTTGAGCTTTTTCTAAAAGTTCTTATTGATTTTATATTTGGATTCTTGATTGCGAGATGTAAAAATGTGCAGAGAAAGGGCCGATCCCAGTCAAAATTGTTTTTTAACATGCTATGATTTTGGTTTTTTTTTCTTATTTATGAATAAATAATTTTTTTGTCTATCATAGTTTTGAATAATGAACGACGAACTCTATACTTGAATCCATAAAACGAATATATGGACAACAATGCGAAAAATCCCTGTAGATTAAACTTAAGCAACTGTTGTAAAAAAAATAGTCTCTTGGCTCCGTAAAACTAAGTGGTTTGAGCCGTTTCAAATAAACGAATTGTAAAAAAAAGAATAAATAATTTGTTAATTTATTAGCTTTTGAGACAGATTTTTGTTTGTTTTTGAGAATCGGGAATTTTGTCAGACCATGCGACAAGAAGTCTGGAAAAATGAGAAATTGAAATTGAGTGGCCACTCTGGATATTATAAATTCAGTTAAAAAAGCAGAATCAATTAGAACTCAGAACTCTGATTTTTAAATCAAATTAAGAAATCAAATAAAAAATTCAACATTTCTCTCTTGAATCGACTTCAAGATGTGGAATTCAAATTGGAATTGGAATGTAATTTTCAGACCTATTTATTCAATTGTTTTAAAAAGGAATTCCAAATTTGAAAAAACAATTAAGCTTAATTTTTTTTTATTTAAATTTATGTATCAGAATTTCAATTCAAAATTCATTCTCACCTTCAAAATTTTGAGAATAAAAGATAAGTCCACTCCGAGAAAAGAATACTTTTTTTTAATATGATTTTTAATTTGAATTAGAATTAGAATAATTACGGACTTTTTCTTTGCTAAAAGAGTTTAGTTAGTTTTCATGCATAATACATGTCATTTTCATTTTCAACACGTCAACAACGTCATCCATAATTTTCAATTAAAATTTGCACCCCAAGCTTGATGGTAAATGAATGAATCCTTTGGGATAAAAATCTCGGAAAAGAAGTAAATAACCACATTGAAAATTTTTAAAATGATTTTTCATTACATAGGTAATCGATGTTCGGACGTATTTATTTGGAAACTCAAATCCGGGAAACCCCAAAAATATACTGATGGCATATTGCTGGCCCCGTAACTATTTTTTTTTTCAATGATAGGCTCATAAAAATATTAAAAAAATTGATAGTTTTATGAAAAGAAATTAAGTTTTTTTTTTTCAAAATTGTCAAATTTTCAGTTTAGCTGAGTACTCGTTTGGTTAGTAAACAAAAGAGAATTTATTCGGTAAATATAAGATTTGGACTCATTTTACAAAGGCTTTTGTGAACTGGGCATCAGGATGAAATCAACTGGAAAAGTGCTTTGAGTGCAATTCTCTTTATTTTTTGGTAAACAAACTAATAGAAGTCCAGTTGTAATATTAACATCTTAATAGAAAATTTACCTTACTGTTTTTATCGATTTAGTAAGGTCACGTAGGGTGAGTCGATTGAACTCAGAATGTTCACCTATCTAATATCTTCCATCGGCAAACGTTTGCTACCGGACATCTTAAGAAATGACCACAATCAGCTATCGAACAACTAAATGGTCCTTCCATTTGGATTTCTGTTTCAAGTCTTGGAGGCCTAAAGTGTCAAAAATCACCAATGGACCCAAATTCCCTATTTCGGGATCGCAAATATCCCAAAAGCATTTATACCACAGTTCTTGGGTTCAATTTCAATTCATACAAGAATTGGAACTTCAAAATGAGAGTTGCTCTGCGTTATTTACATTCGGCGTTGGTTTATTCCACGAAAGTCCAACGGTTTCTAAGACTAAGATTTTTGCCGTTTATTTGAAATCGAAACCGCTGACCGAATTTCAGGACCTTTGAGGTCTACAAGTTTCCTTTAATAGTTTATTCGAATTCATGCAGCCATATCATCTGTGTGTGGGTACGAAATGCGCAAAGCTTAAGCATGAGAGAGGCTATTGACGGAGACACCACATCGCCTATGGAAATACGAGTAATACTACAAACTGCTAAACTCTTCGGAAACGTCAGATCCCCAGTTTATTCGAATTATCAACAATGAAAAGTTAAGTCTCTTGGTGAACCTCTTGTATTACTTGAATCGAAGTATTCGAGCCGATCAGATGTGAAGATGCCTTAATAAAACTCGATTTCTACCAGGTCGGAACGAATCCTCCTGCCGAGCTGGATCGGTTTTGACTAGTTTTGACCCAAACATTGGCTTATTGAACAACTACCAGTTGACAAAAACCAGTTTAAAACAATTTCTACTTTCGAATAAACGAAACTTACGTTTGCTACGTACTCTCTGGAGCCACTTCTATCACTCGTTATTGATTTTTTTAATTTTAAATTTTTTTTTTATGAAAATGCATTTATTTCTGCCTGAAGGGATGGAT
The DNA here is from genome assembly GCF_029784155.1 of Uranotaenia lowii. Taxonomy (NCBI): domain Eukaryota; kingdom Metazoa; phylum Arthropoda; class Insecta; order Diptera; family Culicidae; genus Uranotaenia; species Uranotaenia lowii. The sequence goes on from NC_073692.1 coordinate 106,242,125, forward strand.
TGGGTTCCAGTTTTCAATTATAAATATTGAAAAAAATAAGTGCGCATAGAGTACACATTTTCTTTTTGATTTCGTAGAAAACTTACAGCTGGAGTCCCAGTAAAAATGTTCCACAGAAGTGTTTTGAAATGCATATCTTTCGGCAAACAGTACTCGAGAACAAATAATCTGATAAAGCTTTGCAACCGTTTTTGTTTATCAGTTGAAATTACGTTGATAGGAGAGTGCCATTCAAAAATATTTTCTAAGGAAGCAAAACTTTGTCATTTTGTTTGATTGAAACGTTGAGAATGACTTATCAATTCTTTTCGTGATCAAAAGTCAAACGATCGTAAAGAAATTACGGAACCAATACGTATCTTTGCTCGGACCGCAAACCTGCAAAGGTACACAAATAAACAAAAGTAAACATAAATATTTGCAACAAGCGGCACACGCAAGGAAACGGCAAAATATCGCGTAGTGATAAACGAGTCACATCGCTCATCTGATAAACGGTCCGTTCGTCTCTCTCTCTCTCTCGTCCATCGTCGAATGCAACACGCTTCATTCATACTGTATATTTGCTCTGCTGTGTTTTATTGAGTAATTGGGCGAATTGTTGCAAATAGTTGAAGTTGGCCGCGGTCAGCCGGTGGGTAGGTGCCGGTACCTTTATGTCTGTACGTATGTACCTACTCGTAAATTTAGGAACCAACTGGCTGAAAAAGTCAAGGCAAATTTGTTTGATAACAAGCGACAAATCGCTGCGACCAGTCTGGGAGATTAGATATGGTGCACAATTATTTGTTGGGGTGCAATGTGAGGCGAAACTAACGGTGTGTAGATAAGATTTAAAGATTAATATGAATCAATCAAGTTTTCTGAGATAGTGTGAATCGATCAAATAATTCCAAAATTGTTGATATAATCGGAAATTGAGCTTTATTCACAAACTTTTGAACGTCCCTGTCACTATCCATATCTATCTGCAAAGATAATACGTTTGCTGGTCAACAATACTGAAGTAATTTAGCACTGATTGCAATTGAAAACCCAGGTACCTGGACTGCGGTGGCGGCTGATTTTCCAGCATGCAATGAATCATATTTCGTTGTTATGTTCGTAGGTATCAGGAGGATAATGAATTTTATTGTTGAGATAATGGAAATTGCGCTGGGAAGGGTCGTTCGGTGCATCCTGATCAAATGGTGAGAGCACTCTGTCGGGCTTCATTTTCGTTTGGCTTCTCACCAGGCAGCATACGGGCTCAATTCATTTGGTGGCGGTTGTGATTCGGAAATATTCAATTGCACTTGAGCTGAGGGTGGATCACGTTCAGCTCGTTTGGCCTCTTCCTAGCATGAAGTAGGAGTGATTGAAAGTGATTTAATTTTCCAGGTTTTTTTATTGATAGCTTAATTATTGCGGTTTCTTGGATTTTTTTTTTTTTTTTTTTTTTTTCTTTTTTTTTTTTTTTTTTTTTATTGATATCAAAAATAAAATTACATAACTAAAACTAAAACTACATTAACTTTATTATCATCACTTGCCTTTCATTTCTGTAAATATTTTTAATTTTTTTTCTTTTCACTCGCTCATCATTTTTAAATTATTTTCTCAACTATATTCCAGTTACTGAATACAGCGAGAATAAAAACGAATATTCACTTACAAATATTTATCTATTTACTTTTTGAGCGGCACAATCCACTTCTTTTTACGATGCTCTGGCTTTTTTCCTGTTTCAATTCTATTTTCAATTGTTTACATTTACTCCTCGTTCTTTTCTGTTCAAATTCCAGGAAAAATACCTTGTCTGGCACAAAGATTGGTGTTCCAGCTTCCGATCCATTTGATGACTGGCTTTCATTGTCTTCATTCTTTTTGAGTTTTCTTCCACGCTTTGGAACTCGTTTCCATTGCTCCGACGATGAAAGCTCTTGAACCATCCGTTGCGCTACAGTACTTGTTTGCGAATTTTCCGTTATGTGCTCATCGACACTCTGCGCTGGTTGCGTTGATTCTTCTGGTTTTGCTTTTCTGATGGGCGTTATTGTTTGCAATGAGCTTTTGGTCTTATTGAGTACTATCGAAGAGCTTTCTGTTGGCTGAACACTTTCTGGGTTGGACAAAAGCGTTTCCGCAACTTGAGTTCCAGCTGCTATACTGCTGTACAAACGACCTTGAACCGAGACACGTTTCATTTCACCATTCCGTCGTGGGCAGTTAACCTTAAAATGTTCGTTACTTTGGCACAAAAAACACTTGTTCACCATTCCGTCGTGATAAAGTCTGGCCTGGAAGTCTCCAAATCGAAGCTTTGAGGGAATCTCCTTGCTGATCTCCATGTATACCCCTCTCACTGTAGAGAACACGGGGTAACCTGTGCTTCTATGATATTTCTCTCGTACCTGACTTCTTATTGTTCCGAAAGGTGCTAATGCGTTACATATTTCACTATCTTCCAATTCAGGAGGAAGATTAAAAATTCTTACGTACCTAAGGTTAACTCCAGCTTCCGTCATTGCAACTTCAGTAGTGGTTCCATTTACATATGAAAAAGTATGCACTGGTCGCAGATTACACACGTAAGAATTCAGCAACAGCTCATTATTAAATTTGACAAGGATTGATCGTGATTCTCTTTCTTTGTGTACCGAATACAAATCTTCCGGCTTGAAGCATCTGTCCTCACAGAACTGGAACATTTCTGCTTCAGTTGGTTCTGCTGCATCCTTTCCGAATGAAAATCGAAGAGTGTGAATCCTGATTTTAGGTTCCGACATTATTTCACGTGGCCTTTATAACCTCAAAAAATCAAAAGCTTCAGATACTTGTATCACATCACTACTTGGTATGGAAAAAGCTAAGAGAACTCAGTTGTACAACCGATTACTTTGACGTCTTGTAGTAAACTGGAATTGAATTTTTGCTACAGTATTTTTGACAATCTATTTGAAGTGAACTGAAATTTTCAAATATATCTTTATTTAAAATAAGGTTGTCAGAATTTTGTCAGCGCGTATCCGGGCCGGACAAATCCGAGAAATTTTATATAAAAACCTGTCAAAATCCGGGCATTTGATTTCCAAATTGACGACCAAAAATCCGGGCAATATCCGGGAAAATTTTGTCAAAATTGAATTTTTTTTTTAATCAAATAATTATTTATTGATCATTCGTATTAAACCTTCAAAAACCTTCCATAATTATTTTTATAAAACGAGCTCAAATAAATTTCGTTTTGGAGACATAAAAAAATTAATTTTACAGCACAGTTTGTTTTTTGTGTTCAATTTGCCAAAAAAAAAAAGAAAATAAATCCGAGATGAAAACAAGGCAATTTTCAATGCAATCCGGGAAACCGGGCTGGGCCGGATTGTTCCCAAATTTTTAATTGAACATCAGGGCAAACCCGGATAAAACCGGGAAATCTAGCAACCTTAATTTAGAAGTATAACTTAAGTGTTATAAATATTAAATAAAGTGCCGAATTTGAGTGTTTCTCGGCTTAGATTTTATCGCAATCTGTACCTAATGTGTTAAAACAGTAAAAAATGAATTTCGAAAAGAGCTTTAAAATGGGAAATTACAGCGAATGGGGCTTGTGATATAGCTCAGTTGGCAAGTCAGTTGCTTTCTGAGCCGATGTCCGTGAGTTCGAGCCCAAGAGTAAACATCGATCACAGTTGTACCGGATACATTTTTCAATGACTGTCCGCCAACTGCATTTAGGTCGCGAATGACATAAAGATGTTAAAACGACTTTAATAGAAACAAAAAAAAAAAAAAATACAGCGAATCGAAAAGACTGTTGAAAGATATTTGTGAGCTTTTTAAGTGAATTGAGAGAGCAGCTTTGACACTTTCGTCGTCATGGGACCCATATTCGTGTGTTTCCTGGGGAGCCCGTCACATAAAAAACGTGTGACGCTCTCTTACTCAAGTAAGTTTGGCTCAGTTTTGCCAAACGTTGCAAATCTAGAATTCTTCCTCTTAACTTTCTCGCTCTGAGAATTTCTTTGGGCTCGGCTAGTAAAACTATCAAAATGAGCGTGGCGATGAACGTGTTAACTAAAAATCCAGTTGAGAGAACAGCCCAAAATAAAGAAAACTGAATCGAGGCCACATCCTGAAATTGCAGAAGAGAAAATGGGGAGAACAGCGTAATAAAGAAAAATAAACAGAAAGTAGAAAATTTGAAGTAAGTTCAGGGAAAAGAATAAAAATTCAAAGATACGAATTGAGAGACTGATTAAATTAGAGAAAAACAGCAAGCCCAGATTAGAGTTTTTTTTTTAATAAAATAAAAATATATATATTTCCCTTTAATTTTTGTTTTTACAATATAAATTCACAGTACATATCTTCTCTATACCTATTTACATTATTCTGCTTCATAAATCAAAATTATTGCGTTGTATTTAATTTTTGAAACTAATATCGACGTTGACTTGGTGCACACGAAGAACTCCTAGCTTCTCGTCTACGAGTACGAGTAGCCAGAGCTTGCACTGATAGATCATCCATTTTGTTTGCTGGTATTATCTGATGTTTCCGTCCAATAGCATCGCTCTCCGATGTATCGCCGCCGGTTCCGTTCGCCATAATTTTCCTATCTCGTTTCTTCCCTTTCTCCTTCTTTGTCACTTCCTGCACATCTCTCGGTGAATTGGTCATGGCTGTGGTACTCAATTCCTTTCTCGCGAGATCCCTATTGTTCTTAACAGTCGTTTCCTGAACACAGTTGAACTCTTCGTTTGGGATTTTCTTGATTGATGATGCACCGGCATCGCTTTCAGTTGATCTGCTCTCTTCCGACGGCTTCGGGCTGAGTACCACCATTGTTGGTGAAACTAAAGAAGAGTTGGTTAACCCATCAGATACAATGTTTGCAAACGTTCTATTGTTTGATCCACTGGAACCAAGGCGCTCGTTAGCTGTTTTCCTTTTCGTACAATCGACCTTGAAATGGTCTAATGCACCACACACAAAGCATTTTTTCTGCTGACCCTCATAATGTATTCTTGCTTTTATGTTATCGATATAAAGTTGTGCTGGGATCTCTTCCACCACCTCCATATGCACTCCTACTACTCCATTTAAAATTGGATACCCTGTATCAGCTGGAAAACGTTCCCGAACTAATTGCTGAATTATGCCGTACTTCGATATGACGTTACATATAATTTTATCATCCACTTCCGGGGGCAAGCCAAATATTCTTAAATATTTAAGATTACCATTTGTTATCGAAACACTAACATTTATAGTGGTGTCATCCAAGTATCTGAACTCTACTTCTGGTCCAATTTTTGTTAAGGCATTTTCCATTAATTTTCCAGACTGAAACCGCACAAAAATACAAAAATCTTCTCTGTACATCGCACTGAGATCTTCACAAGACCACAATTGTTTTTCAAAAAACTTAAACACCTCGGAATTAGATGGATTTCTGGACTGCGGTCCAAACCGTAGTTTTATCGTGTTTTCTCTTTTGGGTTCCATCTTGTTTCACTTTCTCGTCTCAGTAAATCACTCACTTCTTGCAGCTAAACCTTTTGCAAATTACAATGCGCACTACTCATGAAAACACGTCTTTAGTCCACGAAGCTTTCGACTGAACTGAGAGTTTGGAATCGAATTTTGAATACGGCGAATGTGCCAACATCACTGTTTCGAGAAAAACGCGTTTAAAGTTCAACAGCTTCATAAGCTGTTATTATGAGAGAAAGGGGTATTTTGGACCATTTTATACTTCGCTTCATTCTTTGAATTTTTTTTACATAATATTTTAAACTTTTTCCTTTTGATATTATTTTGTTACTTTTTAATAATATTTTTGTTAAAAAATGGAAATTTTTTTTCATCATGGGTGCGCGGAATCACCTCATTTTGGCATAGTTGACAATTGAGTGTATGTGATAAATTGAATATTTCAAATAACACTAGTTTACAAAATTTAAAAAAAAAAATCGTGAACTTGATTAACTGACCAACATTTTTAATGTGAAATCGGGCGCTGAATCCGAAAATGAAATTCAAAAAAATCTCAGTAGAACCGTTTTTAAGTTATGCTCCAAATATGAAATTTCGGAAAAATTAAAAAAGTTCTTGTACTTAAATTAAAATATCTCGGACAGCATAACAGTAATTTGAAATCTCTCTTTTGCATATTAAAGGTGAATAAGTTTTCTATCAATCGTCTTAACACTGTTTTTGCGTTTGACCAACAGTATTGCTGATATTAGTGACTTTATGAGAAAAAAAAAATTATAAAAAACTCATTTTTAAGAGAAAATTTTGTTTCAACGAAAGTTTTAGACACAATGGTAGCATTTAAAAAATCTGATTTTCTTTTGCGCTTAAATGTCAATTTAAAACAAAGATTTCAAGTGGTTATTTATCGAAATCGGTTGAAAATTGAAGAAGTTATGGCTACTTTACCATAACTGTAATTTTTGCAGTTTTTAATAATTTAACGAACCGCAGTACACTTATCATAGTATAGGAAGAATAACACATGGTAAATCTCACTCGCTCCAAGTCAAAATAATTTATTAGCTTACCAGAAGGTCACATGCCAAGTTTCAGGAAGATCGTATAAAACGCAATGCGTAAAAAGTACTCATTGCGTGTTGGACAAAATTTGCGGCCTTTGAACCGCAATAACTTTTCTGTTTCAAACCCAATCGGGTTACAGTCTTCGGGTGAAAAATTTGTCTCAACTTAGGCTTTAAGAAAATCAACCAAAAAAAACAATCAGCTAGTGATGAAAAAAGTTATTGATGGAGAACCAGTATTTTTCGTTCCTTCCGGGCAAAATACCTCAAAATTTTATTCACGTTTGAGACTCAAGCAACCCCTCCCTGTGGTCAGATCTTCCTGAAACTTGGCATGTGACCTTCTGGTAAGCTAATAAATTATTTTGACTTGGAGCGAGTGAGATTTACCATGTGTTATTTTTCCTATACTATGATAAGTGTACTGCGGTTCGTTAAATTATTAAAAACTGCAAAAATTACAGTTATGGTAAAGTAGTCATAACTTCTTCAATTTTCAACCGATTTTGATAAATAACGACTTGAAATCTTTGTTTCAAATTGACATTCAAGCGCAAAAGAAAATCAGATTTTTTAAATGCTACCATTGTGTCTAAAACTTTCGTTGAAACAAAATTTTCTCTTAAAAATGAGTTTTTTATAATTTTTTTTCTCATAAAGTCACTAATATCAGCAATACTGTTGGTCAAACGCAAAAACAGTGTTAAGACGATTGATAGAAAACTTATTCACCTTTAATATGCAAAAGAGAGATTTCAAATTACTGTTATGCTGTCCGAGATATTTTAATCTAAGTACAAGAACTTTTTTAATTTTTCCGAAATTTCACATTTGGAGCATAACTCAAAAACGGTTCTACTGAGATTTTTTTGAATTTCATTTTCGGATTCAGCGCCCGATTTCACATTGGAAATGACCTTCAGTTTACTGAGTTCAAAAATGCTGTAAACTAGTGTAATTATCAAAAAATTAATACATATTTTCAATCTTTTTAGAAAATCATGTTAAATGGTTATGAGTATTGACCAAGGGTGCACGGTTTGACTTCAATTTTGTCGTAGTAGATATTTTCTAGCACCCATCGCTTGCAAGTTTTTAACATGTTTCATATAAATTATATTTGATATTATAGGTTTTAAAGCATTGTTCATTTATAAGTAGTATATGGATTCACCGCCATGTATCTAAAATCAACTTTTTTGCATGCACAAGGTAGGCATACCGGCTCTTATAGATTCGAAAAAAATGTGTAATATACATGGTTCTTCACTATGGGTGCACGGATTCACCACATTTTCATCAAATTTTGGGCTTTTTGCATATTTTTGGAATAGTATTTTGACAATTCTTAACTATACCAAACCCGAAACCTTATCTCAACATGAATTTTGAATATACGGTTTTTTATTTATAGTTCCGTTTTTATCATTTCTGGATTAAAAATGTCCAATCATATCTTGAAATAATAATATATTTACTTATTAATTACACTAGTTTACAGCACTTTTGAACTTAGTAAACTGAAGGTCATTTTTGATGTGAAATCGGGCGCTGAATCCAAAAATGATATTCAAAAAAAAACTCAGTAGAACCGTTTTTGAGTTATGCTCCAAATATGAAATTTCTGATAAATAAAAAACAGTTTTTGTACTTAGATTGAAATATCTCGGACGGCAAAACAGTAATTTGAAATCCCTCATTTGCATATTGTAGGTGAATAAGTTTTCTATAGATCATTTGAACACTGTTATTGCGTATGATCAACAGTATTGTTGATATTAGTGACTTTATGATAGAAAAAATTATGAAAAACGCATTTTTTAGAGAAAATTTTGTTTCAGCGAAAGTTTTAGACTCGATGGTAGCATTTAAAAAATCTGATTTTCCTCTGCGCTTAAATGTCAATTCAACACAAAGATTTCAAGTGGTTATTTATCAAAATCGGTTGAAAATTGAAGAAGTTATGGCTACTTTACCATAACAGTATTTTTTGTAGTTTTTAATAATTTAACGAACCGCAGTACACTTATCATAGTATAGGAAGAATGAAACATGATAAATCTCACTCGCTCCAAGTCAAAATTGGTTATTAGCTTACCAGAAGGTCACATGCCAAATTTCAGGAAGATTTGACCAAAGGGAGGGGTTGCTTGAGTCTCAAACGTGTATAAAATTTTAAGGTATTCTGCCCGGGAGGAACAAAAATTACTGGTTTTTCATCAATAACTTTTTTCATCACTAGCCGATTGTACTTTATGGTTAATTTTCTTAAAGCCTAAGTTGAGACAAATATTTCACTCGAAGACTGTAACTGGATTGGACTAGAAGTGAAAAAGTTAAATAAAAAAATAGAATCAACACTGTTAACTTCATATGTTGATTTGTTTTTCCAAAAAAATTTCAATTGGCCAATACAAACAAAACTTTCCTTCGGCTTTTTAAAAACATTTTTTAGTACTGATTTTTTTTGGAACAGTTAATTTCCGTGTATATCAAATGACATTTAAACTGATTTAAATATTCTCGTTTTCCAACGTATGACTCAACAATATTTTGTGTTCTGAAGCAAGTTGGGAACTATTTCACTCTACATAATTTACTACGGCGAATTTGCGGCCATTCCGTGCACGCATATTGAAATATCATTTAAATTATTCAATTTCGTTACTTATGTCTTCAAAAATGAATAAATGAATACAACATTCACAACTATTTTACTCATAGTAGTTTTGTTGCGACAGCCCTGAGAGGGTAAAATTAGGGGGAACATTGAACCCATTTATGACAGCATACAGATTGACAGATTTTTGATAGGTAGACGGTTGAAGAAGAAAGAGTAGAAGTAAAAAGAAAGAAAGAGGAAAAAAGGAGGGATTTAGGAAAAACGTGCTGAAGCTTGTTAGATCGCAGGAGTGAAAATTGATTTGCGCCGTTTTAAATTAAAGTTTTTTGTGTCGAGTTCGCTCTAGTTTTGCTTCGAACAGATTGCTCGTTTACGCAACCATCGATCACCTTTATTGGATAATCGTGCAATCTAATTCTGTAAGCCCTCTCACCCGTCTGGCGGGACATGGTTGCATTATATTCAATCCAGCACAGATTCCTCAACCGAAACTAAGGCCGATAGCGGGAAAGATCCCAGGCAAGCTCATTCAATCCAAGAGTCAAAGACTTATTTTTGAGTCTCGTTGGAATAACGGACTACAAAAACCTACAAGTTTAGTATGAAAGATACTTATCACCTAAAATTAAGGGTGCTTAATCGCTTGGCGCACGGCACTCTCCCAAATAAACGCACTTCAATCAATCGATCACCTACAATTACTCAAATTACTCGAATCTAACATAACTTTCACAAATCTAGATGGAATTTCGTCAAATTTTGACAGAAAGTTTGATTATAGTTGAGCAACAAAACAGGCCAAAAAATTGGGAGAACTTTTTCCACAAATCTTCATGACTTCGCATCGAAAATCAATAATTATATAACGAATGACACTTTTGCCCACCATAAATCAACTAGGGCTCATTGTTTTGGATGAAGATTGCAAATAAAATCAAAAGCAAGCGAATTTTTTTTTTCATATTTGAAAAACATGGCTCGCGAAGGTTTTGGAAAAATTTCATAATAAAGATTTATATTCGCCTCTATCGACGTCAATAAAATTGATAGAATATGAAAACTTTACAGACATGGAAAATGTATTGGGATTGTTTACAGTCCTTGATATGTTAAACTGGAAAATCATTTCAACTGGATTGAAAGGGAAGCTTCTAATGCAAATATAAAAAAATATTGGAAATGCAGCTAAAAATAGAGAATAAAGCAAATCTAGAGAATTACTAAAATATATTTGTGAACCAAACATACCAAATGGATTGAGATCATATTCGAGTAAGAAAATAAAAAGGGACTGATAGGTAAAACTAGTCAATCAGAACGTCAGAAGGACAGTCGAAAAAAATGTTGAGCATTTTGAGTAGATTGAGAGTACCACTGAAAATTGCAAAAGGGTAGGGTCCAATTTTGAGTTTGGAGTAAAATAAGAGTCATTTACAGGAATTTTTTCTTCAATGTTTCAACCAACGATCGCCTTCAAAACAAAATTTTATGAGCAAGTTTCATAAAAATAACCATGAAAATTTTTTTGGAATTCTTAAAATACAATTCACAATCTGTCGAAGAGTTTTGATGCAAAAAAATTTTTTTTTTTCAATTTTTGTTACGTAGTGTCTGGGGTTTGAGAAAATTTGCCCGGATATTTCTCGGATTTATGGTCGTCACTTTTGAAATCAAATGCCCAGATTTTGCCGGTTTTTCTTAAGTAGCCCGGTTTGTCCAGCCCGGATATGAGCTAAAACAAAAAATCTGGCAACCTTACTTTAGACATCAGAATATTTAAGAACTCTGCAAGAGGATAACATCTAGGATTGGAAATGTTTTTCGTTAAATAATTTTCTTATTTCATATCAATTGTGAATTGAAGCTATGAAAACTATAGAAAGTTATGCAAAATGGTCCTTCACAAGGAATCACCCAACAAGCAACACATGTCTCAATGTAATGTAAAATTTCATGTAAAATTTCATTATTCATTCCATTAAGACACTAACAACCTGTTTTTAGAGCTTACAAATAAATTAATATAACTACAACACCATCATTTTATCATGCACCACTTCATCATCATCATCATTATCATCATCATCGTGAATCATTTGGTCTCTATTTGTTTCAGTCATCAAAACAGCGCCGGAGATGGGTCCGGAGTTGCCCGATATTTTGCTGTAGAAAATGCATTAATATGAAGCAATGGAATATTGCGGTGAGCTCTTTTGGAATGTCGGTTTTCTTGTTTTATATTTAGTAAAATAAATTTTTAGTAATTAATTGTTTATGGCTTAGTGTTTCTTTGAAAAAGATTGTATCTAGGCAGTTAAAAAAAATCCTTTTCTGGTAGTTGTAATGTATTTTCATATTCCTGTGTTTCAATTTCTTAGTTTTTTTTTTGCTTAACCGGGTAATCTATTAATCTTGAAATTTGAAGTCCCTGTCCTATAAATTTACTTTCATTCTTCGCTATACCATTTGAAAAGCCTTGAAATCTTATATAGGGTGGTCCAAAAAAAGAGGTAAGATGGTCTAGTGTCAACCTTTAGTTCATTTGATTAACTCTAAGAGGTCACTAAATAACGCTCCACCTTGTGTGGAAGATTGACATTAACTGCAAGAGTCACTTTTTTGCCTCTACCTTTAATGTACTATGCACATTAGGGTGGCAGCCAAATAGGTCATGTGGAATTTTGAAAACTAGTCAAATACATTTTTTAGATTGGTCCGAAAAACTAACCTGTGCAAAATTTCAGCTCAATCGGATTCGATTTGAAAATGCATACAACATTGAAATCTGGTGATATCCTAATTTTTGTTGTTGCCAAACATGTGAGATAAAAAATCTAACTTCTAAATCGTGTTGGTTTGATCTCTTTGCAGTCTTGGACAAACATGTTCAAAATAAAATTTTATGAAACTTTGTCTTGAATGGCGAGTTTCTTAAACATTCATATTCCGAGTTACAGGGTAAAATATAATAATATCCTTTCAAAATAAGTTTTTTTTATCAAGTTTTTTCTAATAATTTTGAAATTTTAATTTATATGAACAATATACATATTTTTGTTGAACATTATAAAGGGTGAACATTGCGAAACATTCAACAGGGCATAACTTTTTACCATTGGGTAAAAATCAACCAAATTTTGCACTCTTCCTCATTGCGGTGTATTGTTTACATGCTGTCAAACTCGAAGTCGTGTTTTTTCGATTTAAAGAAAATGGAGGTGAACCAACGCGAGTCGAGAGAACAAATTCTTTCCAAACACCTGACCTGTCGCACCGGCAGTTGGGAAAAATGTTGAACATTCATTATTTAACCGTCTCCAGAGTGTTGAAGAGGTTCCAGGAGTGGTTGACGTTGGACCACGGTAAATGAGCTGGAAGAAAACCGGGACCGGAGAACAAACAGGCGGAGGGAAAGGTAAAGCGGATGATTAAAGCAAATCCCAACGTCTCAAGCCGTGATTTGGCTATAAAGATCAGCATGTCGCAGAGCTACGTCCAGAACGCAAAGAAGAGAGCTGGACTACATACATAGGTACAAGGTACAGAACTTCCCAAGCCGCGATGAGCGGCAGCAATCGACAGCTAAAACTCGAGCACCGAAGATCTACGAGAAGTTGCTGACAAAATACGACTGCTGTGTGATGGACGACGAAACATATACAAAAGCCGATTTTAAGCAAATTCCGGGGTTGGAGATTTTCACCGGCAAGAGCGAGTTCGATGTGGACGACAAATTAAAGAAGAAGAAAATGTCGAAGTTCGCCTCCAAATATCTTGTTTGGCAGGCCATCTGCTCTTACGGAATGAGGAGTGAACCTTTCGTGACAAAGGCCTCAGTAAATGGTGAGATCTACAAATCTGAGTGGCTCGAGAAGCGCCTTTTGCCGTTCTTGCAGCAGCACGACAAAGCTGTGCTATTTTGGCCAGACTTGGCATCATGTCACTATTCTAAAAGTGTCCTGGAGTGAAATGAGGCCAATTCTGTCCATATTTTTTCCAAAAGACATGAACTCGTTAAACTGTCCGGAGCTGCACCCGATGGAGCAGTACTGGGCAATAATGAAGCGGGAACTTCGGAAGAGCAAGAAGACAGTCAAAGATGAGAAGGAAATGTTAAGAAAATGAAAAAAAAAAAATCTGAGAAGCTGTCACAGGATGACACAGTAAACGCATTGATGGAGAGCATCAAGCGAAAATGCGTTAAATTTTACACTCAAGGCTCCATCGATTAACCCTTTAATACATGGCTTTTTTAAAATGAGAATTGCAGTTATTGATTCAGTAAAATAATAAAAATTCAATTCGAAAAGCAAATCTCAACAGGTTTGAAGTCGTAACTTTGAGTATTGTAAAAGTTATGGCCCATCAATGTTGACAAATATTTTTTGAAATTTTTAGTTGATTTCAACACGGTTTTGCTTATTTCTTCAAAACTTTGGTAACTGGGTGCAAGAAGGTGTTTGTGATTGATTGAGATTTTAAAATTGTTAGAATTTGCAAATTTGAAGATAAAACAGCGCTAAAAAAATAAATAAATAAATTTTTTCGATATCTCGCACATGCATTAAAATATCGTATTGAAAATACCATGGGCTAATTTCTTTTAATCTCTAGAATATTTTTTTGTCAATACATCACTCAAAAATATCCACGCATTTTCGAAATATGTGGATTTTGATTTTAAAACAACACTATGCATTGAAAGGTTAACTTTTCTTTTTTTGTTATAAAGACGAACCAGCCAAAGGCTGAAAGTCTCTCTAATAAAGACAAAAAAAAACTTTTCTTTTGATTTTTAAAGTAAAAATATGTATAAAACTACCCTAAAATTTTGGTTTGATTCTAAACATTGTAAGAAAATTGGTATGGCAATTTCGGTGCCACAATTTTATAACCAAAATGAACAACGCATCATAACAATTTTCAATGCGTTCAAGAAGTTTTAATCTTTCTGGCAAATTGAGAAACTTGTTTAGCAAAGAATAGGACTGTAATGAGGCCCTGGGTACCAAAGAAGAATAAATGCATAAATCTGTATTTCGAGAAAACACGCGTTTGAGTTGTTGTGTTTGGTAATTTTCCATAAATTTGTTAGAAAATTTGTACCTATTCTTCTTCCGAATGGAAAAGTATGTTTATAATATCCCCAAAATATGAAAATCAACAAATATTGCTTGAAATATGAAGAATCGTTTAGCATGATTAAGGCTTGTAAATAATGGCAAGTCAGTTGCTTTCTGAGCCGATGTCTGCGAGTTCGACCCCAAGAGTAAACATCGAACACAGTTGTAGCGGATAAGTTTTTCAAGGGCTGTACGCCAATAGCATCGATGATAGAAAGTCGCAAATGGCATAAAAATGTTAAAACGACTGTAATCGAAACAATAAAAAAGTTTGGAATGATTAACTCAAATGTGACCACTTATATCCCCTTTGAACTGTTTCAATCTATCTCATTTAACATTACATAATGCATTGTTTTAAAGTTTTTGGTTCTTAAAGCTAGAGTTTTTTAAGTAGATGATGTCAATATGTGTTTTCTTAAATCTTTATAATGTTGTTTAAACGTTTTAATATATTCATATTTTAGCAGAGCTAGTTAGTCACTAAACTGGAATATTTTTGCTTACTGGTGGTTCTATCTTGTTTGTGTTCAAATTATTTTCAAAATTAAAGAAAATGATCGTTAGGATGGCAGCCAAATACTGGGTCATGTCGACTTTCGAAAACCGACCATATACATTTTGAAGATTGGCCCAAAGAACTAACTTGTGAAAAATTTCAGCTCAATCGGGCTCAATCGGACTAGGGGTGTTTTAAAGCAATCAAAGTTTTAGTTTTTTGAATCTCCTCAACCAAATGGACCAAAGAAAATCGGAAAAAATAGGAAAAATCTTAATTTTAATTTTGATGCTAAATAACCTAAACATGCATAAAACGTCGAAATCTGATGATATTTAAAAAAATTTTTTGCTTAAATTGACTTCAAAATTATTAAAAATCACCAAAGAAGAGCCCAAAGGAAATTCGGAAAGACGAAATTTTAATTCTGATGCTAAATGACTTAGAAATTCATGAAACGTCGAGATCTGGTATTGTCTGTAAAAAAATTTTGGCCAAAAATCGACTTCCTGGATTTACTTGGTTATCCGAAAAAAGTCTACGAAAGTTGATTTTTGACCGAAAGTTTTTTTTCGACAAAATATTTGTTTCAAGATAACACCAGATTTCGACGTTTTATGCATGTTTAAGTCATTTGGCATCAGAATTAAAATTTCGATTTTCCGATTTCCTTTGGCCCCCCTTGGTGATTTTTGAAAGTCGAAAAACCGAAACTTTAAGCGCTTTGAGACACCCCTAAATCATTGAGCTGAAATTTGAACAGGTCAGTTTTATGGGCCAATCTTCGAAATGTATATGGTCGGTTTTTATAATTCAACCATGGAATTTTTCCCATACATCTGTTGTCACCCTAATGATCGTTATTAATTGATTTCGTACAAATGTTTGCCTACATTAGGCTAAATTACTCTAATCAGAAAAACTATTCCAAAATCCGGGATGTAAGTTATCACAGTAACATAATATGCAGAGTAGAGCCACAGTTTTAAATTCCATTCAACGTTGACCTGCTAATTTGATGATTTCTGGGCTGGTATTATACATACATTATACCTACATATTCCTGAAATGAAGTAATTAAAGATACCCTCATCGAGTACCATGCCACCGTATGTAGTCTTGATGATTTGAAATCTGATGGTATCAAATAACCGGTAACTAATTAAATTCGTTTCTCATCGTTCTGTTTATTTTCGTTCTTCATGGGCCGGAAATATTATCTTCTGCTCGACAGCCCAAACAGATCCATGTGGTAGCGAAAATGCGCCCCACCAGTGAGGAGTTTTTGGACATATTTCAAATTCACATCACCTTTGCGATGGAAGCGGCCCTCTATACGGAAATCGTTCCGGTTTTGGTTGGTCTGCAGCGAGAACTGGGATGTCCGGAGAACAGGACGATAGATGTGTTTTCTCGCTGCTACAATGCCCGGGTATCGCTGGATCCGGAGAGCTCCAAGGTGGACGCCGATGGGGTCATCCTGTTCGAGAACCTAAAGACAGCCGGCTTCGTGACCGGTAATCGCCGGAAAGGGTTCCCCCGGGACACGGCCGATTTTGTCTTGAAGGTGTGTATGTTTTCAAACACTATAATTTTGAAAATATTAGTATTTAAAATTCATTTCTAAAATTCTAACGGAAACAGGTTGGCTTGTAGCAAATAAACTTAAAGGTTCGTTTTAAAGTTGCACCAAGCAGCTCCGCAACGAAAGTAGCGTGATTGATTTACCTGACCGAAGGATAATGCATTAAACATATTATTTTAGTCCTCCAATCCCGAAAGCGCCAATCCTATATAATGGTATCAATTCGTTCACAGAAATTGTCTCTCTTCCACGCTCTGCCAGTGGTTCTGCGCTACCGGAAGCCGGATGTGTTCGAGAATCGTGTTAACAAATACCTGGTACAAATCGACATAGATGCCGGACTGGGTGGGGAAACCATTGCCCAAATGATTGAGGTACTGCGGGTGGATTTGGGCAAGGCTGGAATCGAAGAGCCACAAGCCGGTAGAATTATGGAGCTGGTCAAGAGCTGCCGTCATCGGCAGGCGAATCTTGTAGCTGATGAGCTGAACGAGTACACCTCGATGCTGCACAATGATTTGTGGGTGAACAACATGATGATAAAATATGGTGGGTTGAAAGTTTTTTTTTGAGAGCACATGCACTAACAAAGGCTATAATCCTTTCCTAGATTCCAAAAATCGGCCATCGGAGCTGAAGTTCGTGGATTTCCAGCTGATCCAGTTAAATTCGCTTGTTCGGGATGTTTTGTTTTTCATATTCACCAGCGTTACGGAGTCTGATTTCGAAGAACATGTTGATACCTATCTGAGGAATTATTTCGATTATTTCCGACAACAGTTGGCTGAATTGCAGTGCCCGTGTTTGGAAAAATATACATTTGTAGGGTAATTTCTGCTTAATGATTGTAATAACTAGTAAATTTAATAAATTTCATCCACCTTCAACAGCTTTCTAGAAGAAGTGAATCGCATCGCTCCCCGAGAGTTCTACCATATCGTCAGCATGCTGAGGGTGGTCCTGGCGCGGAAGGAATCAATTCCGGAACAAAGTGATCTCGATGCCCAGGTCTTCTGCAATGACAATCTGGTGGAGAAGGACTATTTCGACCGGCTAGCGATGGTGGTGCAAATTTACGACCGAAAGGGATGGATAGGAGCTTAACGTCATCCTCCGGACGCGAGTGCAATTTATATCATAGAGAGTTGAATATTGGTACTATATTTTGTTAGTAGAATTTATGGCGACAATGGAATCATTCCTTGGAAATAGTGTTAATTAACTATCGAAAGAGTGCAAATAAAGCGTTGACCAAATGATATTATTTTAATGTCGATATCTGTGGTATCAGTCTGTTATTAAGAAAAACAAAGAATGATGATATTAAATATTATATTTGAATTCAAGAACATGTGTTGTTTTTCTCATTTATCGATTACTTATACAGATTAGAAGATTATTCAAGTTTAGATTTACTACCCTTATTAACACTAAACATACCGACACTTTGTATATACCTATTCATACCGCGAGCGGTCAAATGACGGCAAACACCGTTTTCGCTAAAACTCCCTTGTTTCTTAACCGACTTCTACCAAATTTAAAGTTTTGAAAAGCTTATAATTCGACTCAAATATGTTTCTCAGACAATTTTCAACTACAATCAATAACTTTAAAGTTATTTACAGTACAAAAAAAAAATTATGAAAAAACATGCTTCAGAACAAAGGTTGTAAATCAGTTATTAAGTGCTCGAGAAAAACTTCACTTAGTCCCTGAGAAAGCTGAAGTTAGAAGCTATATGTTGCACATATGGAAAATTTTTTTAAAAATTTTCTAAGATCATGGCCACAAAAAATGTAAAAAAGTTGTGTAAAACCCGTACTTTTCAATCAATCAACCGCCAAAGCTGTTCCTGTTACAGTAGAAAATTTTGAAAAAGTGAATTGAAAAGTAGACGTAATTTGTCACATTTTGGCATCTTTAGATTTTTAAAATACTAAATACATAATTTTTGACGGCTTTTCAAAGGTAGTTGTTTTTCGAACTTTTTATGAATTTGGATTTTCTGAGACAATCCCTACACTTTAATTCAGCTTTGCACTGGATTTTGAGTACGTTAACGTATAGTTTAGGATATAAAACTATATGCAAATGAAAGCTTATTTCATACCGGTTCTAGTGGTGTAACTGCATTGGCGGTGCGATGCTTGACAAAAATATAATAAATATATTTCTAAAAGTAAAACCAGAAAATTTGAGCGATTGCTCGTTTGTTTATTCGTTTCCTTTCACCCGTCTTTGTGTGCAAAATAGCTTTGAGATATTACCACCCACTGCGCCCGTCTGCCAAGCAAGAATTTGTGCTGACTTCTCAAAACTCAGAAACTAGTTCACTGTTTTATTTATCATATTTTTGCCAAGCATTGCACCGCCAATGCAGTTACACCACTAGAACCGGTATGAAATAAGCTTTCATTTGCATATAGTTTTATTGCCTAAACCTTACGTTAACGTACTCAAAATCCAGTGCAAAGCTGAGCTTAGGTGTAGGAATTGTCTTAGGAAATCCAAAATGATAAAAAGTTCGAAAAACAGCTACCTTTGAAAAGTCGTCATAAATTATGTACTTCGTATTTCAAAAAATCTAAAGATGCCAAAATGTGACAAATTACGTCTTCTTTTCAATTCACTTTTTCAAAATTTTCTACTGTAACAGGAACAGCTTTGGCGGTCGATTGATTGAAAAGTACGGGTTTTACACAACTTTTTTACATTTTTTGTGGCCATGATCTTAGAAAATTTTTAAAAAATTTTTCCATATGTGCAACATATAGCTTCTAACTTCAGCTTTCTCAGGCACTAAATGATTTTTTTTCCGAGCACTTAAAAACTGATTTACAACCTTTTTCTTAAAGCATGTTTTTTCATAAATTTTTTCTTGTACTGTAAATAACTTTAAAGTTATTGATTGTAGTTGAAAATTGTCTGAGAAACATATTTGAGTCGAATTATAAGATTTTCAAAACTTTAAATTTGGTAGAAATCGGTTGAGAAACAAGGGAGTTTTAGCGAAAACGGTGTTTGCCGTCATTTGACCGCTCGCGGTATGAATAGGTATACCACATACGTTATTCGAAAACCGTAACACTTAAAAAAAAATTAAAAACGCAAAAATACTTGCATTTCAAAATCAAAAATAGTCCTGTCGTTAAATTTGCGAAAAACAATTATATAAGGCGTAATCATCGTTTAAAGTTCAAAAACCGTCATTTGACCGCCTCCGGTACGTTTAGTGTTAACTGATTAAATGATTTCATTACATCTTGAGATTCAGTGAGCTTCAGCTTATTCACATTATTCCTTATCGGAAAGTAAATAAATTTTGGGAAAGTTCTGATTCTGGGTATCGTAATGACCGAGGTTAGTTCTTCCTTTTTCTTGGTCCACCTATACTTTGTTGTTTTTATTATATTTCTTTCTATTTCTTTTTTTATTTTATTACCTTAACATCTGTCAGGTGGGTGTCTGAATAAATATATTATAATATATTTTTATACACATTCATATCTTAAAATACATTTTTCCATCTGTATGCCGAATGAAAAGTTATGAAAACTATTCTGTCTATTTTATTGCATGCGATAGAGACGAATATGAATCCTATTTATGGAATTTTGCCAAAACGTTCGAGAGCATGATTTTTTAAACAATTCGATAATACACTACTTCTGTTTTATTTCCTCACCTGAAATAGCATTAATATAACTAAATAAATTATGACCACAGTTTTGGTCAACTTATAAACTTGGCATGTTATTTGGTCATTTTGGATTTCGTGGTTCCTCGAAATTTTTCAAAATCCAAAATAAAACTTGGAAGAATTAAATTATATGTTATCGCACAAATGATACTTTATAAATGTAGAAAACCATACCGTTTATCGTTTTCATTTTATTTTTTTGATAATAGGGGAGATACGGGCATAACGAGCACCCGGGGTACTCCTCTTTTCTACAAAAGTACGTATTTTCTTAAATAAATTTTCATGAAGATTTGTTTTGTACTTCCTATATACTTTTCACAAAAAAAAGGAATCTCCTTATCTTCTTTACAGAGATATTTAAAAAAAATACCAGCTAGGTTCTCAAACGACGAAAATATTATAAGTTTTGAGCATCACGAAATAAGGTCTTATGATATTTAAATCATCTTGATCTATAATGTACGCACTGCATCATGACGTACACATTGTTTCTCGATTTTCACCATTATCAATTTTTTTATTTTTAACTTTAATCAATTTTAAAATACGTTTTTACTTAAATTTGTTGGCTCGGGGCGAACAGAGCATTACCCGCATAATCGAATACCGTACACCATGGACGTAGGAACGGGGGGGGGGGGGGGGGGGGGGGTTTGGGGGTTAAACCCCCCCCCCCATGAGGGTCCAAAAAAGCAAGCGAGGTATACTACTCTACACTCAAAATTTTCAATTCATAATCAAATTATGATAAACAAAATCAAAAGTAACTATCCGGACTAAAAATTAATGCAAAAACCTCAAAAATCCATCCCAAGATCAAAATTTTGCTATAGTTTTTCAAAATTTTCTCACTTGTTTATAGAATAAGGTTTTCAGATTTTTTGCAGCACGTATCCGGGCTATTTTATATAAAAACCTGGCAAAATCCGGGTATTTCATTTCAAAATTGTCAACCAAAATCCAGGAAATACCGGGCAATTTTGGTCAAAACCCAGGAATTCCTCATCAAAAATCTAGAAAAAAAACTTAAAAAAACCTTTCATGATTAAATAAAAAAAAATGTGTCCGGGCAAAATCCGGGCTTTTCGAATGAAATCCGGGTAACCGGGTTGAACCGCACTTTGCTCAAATTATATATTAAATATCCGGGAAAATCCGGTTAAAATCGGGCAACCTGGCAACGTTATCATAGAATTTCAGGTCTGAATATTAAATTTTCAATTAAACCCATATTGGAGGTTCTTTTGCCATATTCCCATAACCAAAATTGTATTTCTACATATTTTAGTATTTCTGATTCTGTATCAAGTATAGGATTCTTGATTTTCAGTTCGAATAATCATAAGAAATTAGGAATGAAAAGCTGCTTTGAGATCCTGTTTCAAATTCGGTTTTGCATTTCTTATCAAATTTGAATCATGTTTTTCGAAAATCACATGCATTTTTAATAATTTGATATAAGTTTCGAAAATGAAAAAAAAGAATTTTGTTTTATATAAAAATGCAAAGTTTTTAAATTTTATTTTCACACAAAATTCAAACATAATTGTTGAGAAATTCAAGAAAACTTTAACTTAAAAATTTGCTTGTCAATTCAATTTCCAGATTTCAATTTTTTAGAATGAGCTTGTTCACACAATTCAGCTGAAAATCACAAATATAAAGAAGAAATTTATTTTAGTTTTCCAAGTTTTGATTCATGCAAAATATTCCAAATTATATTTTAAAAATATTATCTACAGGATTTTTATTATGGAATTGATTTTTTTATGAAAAATATTTCCTGTTAAAGAAACATGTACTTGTTCTTCACCTAAAAAATCTGAACAATTTTTTTTATTTTTTCGGTGCAAACTTAAATCTTAACTTTAAGTCAAGTTTGCATGAAACTAATGTGATCCGAAAGTTTTTTATCTCTTACTGTTTTTTTTTTGAAAATTTCAATATTTTTATCAAAGTTCTTGGAATTCGCAAAAGAGTTTAGAAGATTGGGCTTGTTTGATTTAAGTTTAGAATAAGTTTTTTTTAAAAAAATAAATTGGATGCTACCCTAAACATAACTTACTTTAAGCTCGAATTAAATAACTTTGATCTAGAAGACTTTCAAACAAATTCAAAAAATTTAACCATCGATGAAAGCAAATTTCATACTTTGTTGTATGAGGTTTCATTAAAAAAACCTTTTCACCTTTCACCTTTTAGGCTAACGACCACTTATCTTAAGTTACTTTTTTTAAGGTTTTATTAATGACTCTTACCATCCTTGTGGCATTCGTGTCTTCTCTAAAGTTACGATTTCATACGAAAGCTAATCATGAGTACTTAAAAATTAGTAATCATATAGTTGCAAACATAATTTGTTTTATTTTTTTTTATTCGTGTGTTATTGGGCCAAAAGTCATAAGTAAAACTTGATCACCAAAACCCCCCCATGAGTTAGTTCTTCCTACGGCCCTGCCGTACACTTAATCGTCTAAATTATTTGCTTCTGATTAAGGTAATAGTCACGATTTATTTTGCGACTTTGCTTATGGTATCTTTGCTGAGAATGATAAAAAAAGATTTCTGAAAGATAAGATTTATAGTCGCAGTTCCAATTGATTTCTCGCGCATCTAATCGTAATGTGTCTTCGCTGCTGCTGTGACGTGCTGTGACGAAAAAAAAAAAACACGAGGCGTAAGATCTGGTACGGTTCTGGAAAACCCTTCGAAGTTGGCCAAAGGAACAATGAATGGCCATTAAAGTACCTCAAAATAAGCGCACCAAGGCAGACAACAACACAAACGATGAAGGTAAGTGAAAAATTGTTTTGTTCAACGAAAATAAGATCTTTTTCAACCCCCCCTACAGCTCGACGAAATACAACAGATGCGAAGCCAGGCAAACACCGGAGCAGTTCCAGCGCCAAACCTGGTGAACGTTGGACCGCGTAGAAGCGGCAGCAACTGTAATCAGCAGCTGTTGATACGAGTTCGAGGTAAAGATTCAATTTAATATTATTTATTCTATAAAGTAATTTAAATTTCGCTTTATTTTTTGCAGGTAAGGCAACCTGGACTGGCTATGACCATACCGGTTACGGTTCCAAAAGAAAGTATTCCGGACTCGGATCGGACCGTCACCACATCAACCAGTGGACTCTGGTGTAAGAAAACATTACTCGTCCACGATCATCATGGCCCGCTTTACGTTTGCGACCACAGGCAACAGCCGTTGTTGATCGTATCACAATCACCACCACCAGCCCGAGCCCCGAGACGGACAACAACTTAACCGTTAAAGGTAGGTTTTTTTTAAATTAATGTTTGTAAATTTTGTTTAGCGAAAATTTTCATCTTTTTGTATCCTCCGTACAGCTCCGGATCCGCCATCCCGTTCTGATCCGCCATCCCGTTCAAGTTGTTGTCGCGTCGACTAGCTCGAAATAAAAACACCCAAAAATGGAGAACGACGTCGGAGAATTCGTTGATCTGTACTGCCCTAGGAAGTGCTCCTCGAGCAACCGCATCATCCACGCCAAGGATCATGCCTCCATCCAGATCAACATCGTCGACGTGAACCCCCAGACTGGCCGCATGCTGGAAACCTCCAAGGTGTACGCCATCTGCGGTGAAATTCGCCGTATGGGTGAATCCGACGATTGCATCGTCCGACTGGCCAAGAAGGATGGTCTGCTTACCAAGAACTACTAAAATTCTGATTTGGTTCAGTGCATGCAGACTGAGAAGGTGGCCGCACGCGTCTGTTCCCCAGGTCAGGGGCGGCGTGCAACAACAACCGAGCGTCTGTTCTCCAGGTCAGGGGCGGCTCAAACAGCGTCTGTCTTGCAGCAAGCGGCTGAATTTATGAAATGCGGCTCCCGCCAGCTAAGTCCAAGATGGCAGCCCCATCGCGGGATAGGGACTTTAGGCTAACAACCTACTGCTCCTGAAATCATTTATTGTTACAGAAACTGAGAGAAGAAATAACCGAATTGGAACTTTGGCAACGACTTTTAGCATGAAAACACGGACTAGAATTGGAACTTGGAATGTTTTGACCCTTGCCCAGCCAGGAAAGCTGGCTCAACTTGCTAGAGAAGCTAGCCGCCTCAAGCTAGAGATATTGGGACTGAGCGAAGTCCGTTGGCCTAACACTGGAGAACACAAGACACAGTCCGGGCAAGTACTGCTTTACTCTGGCATACGAGGAGAACATGCTACTCGGGAACGAGGAGTTGGTTTCCTGTTAAGCCCGCAGGCCCATGCGGCCCTCATAAGATGGGAACCGATAAACGAAAGAATAATCGTAGCCAGATTCAGAACACGGGTTAGAAACCTTACAATGGTCCAGTGTTATGCGCCAACTGACGTTGCCGATTTGCAGGAGAAAGAGCAGTTTTACAGTCAATTGAACAGCGTGGTTGAGAGAATTCCGAAGGGTGACATTCAAATCCACTTAGGCGACTTCAACGCAAAGATTGGCTCCGATAATCAGGACTTTGAGCGCATCATGGGGCGCCATGGCCTAGGACAGATGAGCGAAAACGGAGAGCTGTTTGTAGAATTTTGTGGCAACAACAACATGGTGATCGGTGGATCGCTCTTCCCCCATCGACCAGCACATAAGGTCACTTGGGTATCCCGAGATGGCCGAACAGAAAATCAAATTGACCACATCTGCATCAGCCGAAAATGGAGAAGGAGCCTTCTTGATGTCCGCAACAAACGAAGCGCAGACATTGCATCTGACCATCACCTCGTCCTTGGCGAGATACGACTGAGAGTTGCGCGTGTCCAACGGCGCGAGGAGAAAGTCGGGTGTCGATACGACGTCCGCCGGTTGGAGAATCCAGAGGTGAAAAGGGCATACGTTGAACAGCTAGAATCCCGAGCCTCGGAATTGCCGACAGACGGAACAGTCGAAGAACAGTGGTGTGGAATCAAGAATGCCTTTATCACGACGAGCCATGGTACTCTCGGTAAAGTTTGTGGAAGACGAAGTGAATGGATGTCGGATGAAACCTGGAGGATGATCGATGATCGGAGAAAGGCGAAAGTCGGAATTGAGCAGGCATGTACCGGGTCAGCCAAAGCAGCCGCCCGCTTACGATATGCGGAGCTGGAAAAGGCAGTTAAACGAGCTTGTAGACGAGACAAGAGAGCCTGGACAAACTCCCTAGCCGAAGAGGGAGAAAGAGCCGCCGCCATTGGAGATATCCGATTATTATATGATATTTCTCGCCGCCTTAGTGGTGCAAGGACTAATGCAAGAATGCCGCTGAAAAACCGAGCAGGTCAGCTGCTGACAGATCGAACAGATCAGCTCAAGCGTTGGACTGAGCATTTTGATCAACTTTTTCGAGTTACAAATAGCAATGGCCAACAGAACCCGCAGCTCGAGGCGCCCACAGTAAGTCGCATTAATGGCGTCAACTCGGAAGCGCCCTCGCTGGCTGAAATAGAAGCGGCAATCAAGGACATGAAATCCAACAAAGCGCCTGGAATCGATTGCATTCCTGCTGAAATGCTCAAAGCCGACCCTGCCTTGTCAGCACAAATGTTGCACCGTCTATTCGCTGACATTTGGGATACTGCAACATTCCCGGCCGACTGGATGCAGGGTATCCTCGTAAAGGTCCCAAAGAAAGGAGACCTAACAGAGTGCGGTAACTGGCGTGGCATAACTTTGATCTGTACAACCCTCAAAGTACTCTGCAAAGTGATCCTGAACAGGATCCAGGAGAAAATCGACGCTACACTCCGACGGCAACAAGCTGGATTCCGATCCGGACGATCATGTGTGGACCACATCACAACGCTACGAATAATACTGGAACAAATCAACGAATTCCAGGACTCTCTTCTGCTGGTGTTCGTTGATTTCGAAAAAGCATTTGACCGACTGAACCACGAAAACATCTGGGCTGCTCTTAGACGACGAGGGGTCCCAGAGAAACTAGTCCATCTCATCGAAGCACAGTACGAGGCATTTTCGTGCAAGGTCTTGCACGACGGTGTCTTGTCCGAACCAATCCCGGTAACTGCTGGAGTGAGACAAGGATGTATTTTGTCACCGCTGCTTTTTCTCATCGTAATGGATGAGATCTTGACTGGATCGATTGACTGTAGACCAAACCGAGGATTGCCGTGGAATCCTTCAACCATGGAGCAACTAAACGACCTTGACCTGGCAGACGATATTGTTTTGCTCGCCCAAACACAACAAGACATG
This sequence comes from Uranotaenia lowii, assembly GCF_029784155.1. Classification (NCBI taxonomy): domain Eukaryota; kingdom Metazoa; phylum Arthropoda; class Insecta; order Diptera; family Culicidae; genus Uranotaenia; species Uranotaenia lowii. The sequence continues at coordinate 106,268,420 of NC_073692.1, forward strand.
CAGAGCAAACTCGACGACCTCACCGAAAGCTCCAAGGCAGCAGGTCTCAAAATCAATGTCGGAAAGACCAAGTCGATGGAAATCAATACAGAAAATCGTTCCAATTTCGTGGTAGCTGGACAACAGGTTGAGACAGTGGAGTGCTTCCAGTATCTTGGTAGCCAGATTACGCCTGATGGTGGGACCAAGAAGGACATCGAAACCCGGATCAGAAAAGCCCGATTTGCGTTTGCGAGTCTCCGAAACATCTGGCGGTCACGCCAGATCTCTCTACGAACTAAGATCCGAATCTTCAACTCAAACGTCAAATCCGTATTGCTGCACGGGTGTGAAACTTGGTGCACATATGCGGTGACGACGCGAAAACTGCAAGTTTTTGTGAATCGCTGCCTGCGGAACATCATCCGCGCTTGGTGGCCTGGCAACTGGATCTCAAACGTTGAACTTCATCGCCGGTGTCATCAATAGGCGCTAGAATTCGAGATTCGGGAACGTAAGTGGAGATGGATTGGGCACACGCTGCGAAGAGATGAAAACGAGATTTGCAGAGAGGCGCTTGACTGGAATCCAGATGGGCATCGAAGAAGAGGCAGGCCCAAAAGCTCGTGGCGGCGAAGTCTAGCCGCTGAAATCCGCACAGTTGACGAGAACCTCGGCTGGCAGCAAGTGAAGACGCTGGCTCCGGATCGCCAGCAGTGGAGATCTTTTATCTCAGCCCTATGCGCCGGTCAATCGGCGCTGGACCCTTAGGTAGGTTAGGTAGGTACAGCTCCGTATAAACACAAAAGCAGTTCCGGCGTCAAACGACGTGAACACTGGGCCGGAAGAATCAGCATCATGCACTTTGTCAACATTACTCTGTCGGAAGAAAACAATCGCTCGTCCAGTTTCTTTGCCACGATTGCGATCACAGACACTAGCCGCTAGCGATCGTACCACCTTCTACTATCAGCAGCAGCAGCAGGAGCACCACCAAATCCAACATAAAAAATCCGACGGAAGCGTTCTCTCATCACTACCCGTTTCCGCTGGAAGAGCCCAACTACAAGTTGATTTTCCTTCTCCCACGGCAGCAGAGCAGCTGGCAGGGGAAACAAGCAGTGGCTACAATCGATCAGAGTGGATGGTGACCCGGACAATATTATGCGGCTTAAATACAAACAGAACGCTCTGCATGCAAGGCTTCAGCGGCCATCGTCGTCATCGGATTCCCGGACCAACTGTTCGGGAGCTTGTGAGCCCGGTCAAGATCCGTTTGCCGGAAGCCAGAAATGAAAGAATCCATTTTCAAGTGAGTGGACGAAGTGTCCAGTTAAATGTCAAGTTTTTTTTTATCCATTGCCCATTTAAACATTTTTTTTTTGGTGATTTACTTAAAAAAATTGTGAGTAGAATTCTAAACAACTTTGATTTAAATTGATTTAAGGAAAAATAGTGTTAGTTTTAGTTCAAATTTTACCGAAGGCTATACCGCTTTGAATTTTCTACTGGTGGTGATTTTAACGATTTAAAACAACTTTTTTTTTTTGCAGATATCACGATCCTATTGCTCAGTAATAACACTCCCAAAAGAAGTGCTGGCCATCGATGCTACAGTTGCGGACAAAATTCTTGAGCCACGTTCACATAGATTCACACAAACAACTGATCGTGAACCCAATGCCAAACTCCAAAGCCCAGTAAAAATTTGCCCATCGATTGGAGCCAGTGGTCTAACGTCTTCCTCCGGAGTCAAGCATTCGTCAGCTGGTCTGGACATTTCGCTTGGTGATTCTTGGAAATTCTATCAAAGTACACTATTTTAAAACCTCCATCAAGTGGTCTCTCATCGACAAAGTTGTCGCATCAATCCCGTTTAAGTATGATGCCAAATCCGATGGCCAATCTCTCCAGTAAGATTTATCAGTCATGCCGGTAACAAATCCGGAGGTGGTTAAAGTTCTGCGGGGCACTTAGAAACCTGCGTTCGCTTCATCTTATAAAGTGTGTTAATAATTATCTTCAAAGTTCATAGAATATTTTCTGTAAATTTATTATAAATAAAATAGAACAATTGGGTACAATAGTTCAATAAATGAAATGAATCGATTCTCTTTTTATTTTTAAGAGAAAAGAAAAAAGATATTTTCAAGATAAGCTGTAGCGTCAGCAATACTGGAAAAAAATGATAAGATAACAATTACGTGTATCTTTCAGCTGCTTTCGGCTACATTTTGAATTTAGAAAAAATCAAAAAAATGAATCGTTTATTTACTTAACAACCTGTTCCCTGTATCGTTATTTGTGTCTAAACGATTCCAACTCACGAAAAAACTATTAGTGTAATCGTTCATTAATAATCCAAAAACGATAAGGGCAATCTTTTGGGTGTCTTGGGAAAAAGATAATGGTGATAGTTATTGTATGATACCGCTCCATGCGGGTATGAATCGGGGCACGATGAGCGTTTTCTGCCGTATAATCTAGCAGCGAATTCAACTCGATGTAGTCAACTGAATTATATAGAGCTACAGCTTGACTAGTTTACATCTGACGGTGTGGTCTATTGGTAAGGTGTCGGAGAGGTAATCATTAGACTAGTGTTCGATTTCTGTTCGAGGTGATTTTTTTTTTCATTTACCATTCATGATCGATTTTTTTGATTGCTACCTTACACGGCTAGCAGCATCATCCGCTAAACAAAGCACCAGAAACATAATGTATAAGCGTGTGTGAATTGTTTGTATTCTACGAACAGACATAGATTATTTTATTATTGCTTTGTTGGATGAATCTACGACTCACCTGACTTCATCGAGTTGAATTCGCTGCTGGATTCCCGGCAGAAAACGCTTATCGTGCCCCGATTAATGATGCTTATTGCCCCAGGGAGGGGGGGGGGGGGGGTTTCTTATTGTGCCCCTACAGTGAATGGTTTTCAGCTTTTGGCAAAAATTTTTAAAATTCATTTTTAAACGTTTCTATCTAGTTTTTCAAGTTTAAGCCAATTAGGACATAGACTATTTTAGTGTTAAAACACGAAACAATGATGTAATTCACATATTATAGCTGTTTTCTGTGGTTAAATAAGCGTTTTCCTTAAGGTGGTCATTATGCCCTTATCTCCCCTACATAAGTTATGAGGCAAAAAAGTGGCCAGGATACCTCACTCTCCCCTATATATATAGCAATGTAAAAATGGAGGCGCTTTCTTTGTACCACTATCACGTATAAAAGGCTGGTCAGATTGAACTGAAATTGGAGGATATTTTGGGCCAAGGATGGTTTGTATAATTGTTTCAAAACTCTCACATTTTATGGAAGGGGCCTCCCATAGAAAATCTCCCATGTTTTGACATGACAAAAATATTTATTGTAAAGAATAACCTTTCTCTATTATAAAATTAGTGGCTCCTATACAAAACCAATATAGAATTCGAAGCAACTCAATTTGTGAGTGATTTAAAGAAATTCAATCTACAATCAAGTTTTGACATAAATAAAATTCACTGATGCTTAGATTTGACCCGAATGACAATTTTTGAAGTGTCTTTAATAAATATTAATAATGATTATTAGTTTTATGATTACAAACAACTTTTGTTCTACGAAGAACTTTATAAATGAGGATTTTTTTTTTCAAAAATTGCATAGCCACAGGAGTTTAGGAATTTGACTTGTACTTTTGCAGTTATAGTTTTCACACACCCCAACCATTTTTTCCCTGAATTCTAAAACTTATGAAGACTGCCTCATAGTTATATTTTTATACAATTTTTGTTACAATTGTTTCACAAATAACTGAGATATTTCATCTTGTATGGAAAGTGAATATTGTGCATATTTTTCGGATCGTCGTTGTGTCCCAACCTCGCCCTGAGACGGGGTTTATGTTTCATTTCTCCTACCTAACATGTGATTTTTTTTTCTCGAAAAGTCAATCCAGAATTGTGGTAACTCTTGGACCTAATTGCCAATAATTTCTTTAAATCGAAAAGCATATTGATAAAATAGAAGGATTTTGAAGCACAATCAGCTGAAATCGGGTAATCTGGACAAGTATGCCATACAAAACCAACGTATAATACGAGACAGCTTGAACAATTCTGAACTGATTTCTGTTCTCAACATTTCTTCTTCTTCTCAACTCTTACAAAATTAATTTGAACTAATGTCAATTTTTTTAGAAATAGGGTGAGTGCTCCTACTTTGGACCTAGAGCCTACTTTAGTCCTAAAATGCCGAAAATTGTGAATAATTCACTTTTCTGGCATGCAATAAAGATATTCCAATGCACACAATGAATTCTTATTCTTCCTGAATCCTACCATACCATTTTTTGCCATTAAATGTATTTCTGATAAAATTTTCAACGTTTTTAAAAGTGTACCTCCACAACAGAGGTAAATCAGACAGCTCAATTAGTGGGGCGCGTATTCAGAAATAAGAGTGTTTAAGAAAAAATCACGATTTTTTACGGTCCAAACCAAAGTTGAAAGGAAATTTACTTTCACTGGGAAGAATATGAACCATACTACCTATTTTTCCTAAAATTCATAAAAATCAATGGAAAACTCGGAAAATTTGCTAAGGGTCCAAATATAGGAAACTTTCGTCTTTGATGTTCCATGTTTAGACCTGACATCACCAAAACTTTGTTTCAATACCAACAAATCAACAAAGAAGCGAATTTTTAGTTGGGGTATAATTTAGAACCAATGTTGAACATTTTTTGCCAGCTTTACGCAAATAAACTACAAGTCAATAAACACAAAAAAGTTTCAACTAATGTTCTGCTGATAGAGCTGACGGGGAGTAAAAGTGTTTGTGATATTCATGACTGAAATTTTAGTTTTTTCAATTGTTAAAAAGCCTTAATACTTTATTATGATAATGATTGATTGAATTTTGCACTTTTAATGAATATGTTTATTTGTTGTCAAAACATCATACTTTTTATAAGAACTTTAATTCTAGGTCCAATGAAAGGTACCGGTTCAGTACCAAAATAGGAACAGTAGGTTCAAAGTTGGAAATTTTGATCATCCATATATTGGTAAATCTTTTAATAACGGCGAAACCCATGTTGAAAATTTTCATTAAAACTTGCAGATAAGATCATGAACTTAATATAATTATCCTGAAAGATGTAAACTTCCCGTCCATTTATAATAAAAACATGATTATTCAAAAACCACCGCTTAAATGGTCTAAAGTAGGGCAACTAACCCTATATTTTTATTCATCAAATTAAAAACAAAGTTAAGTTTTGATAAAAAAGATTTACTACTCTTCTCAAACAATGCTGGGGAGTTAAATAGGCTTTTTGGGAAGAGTAGGAGGAAAGGGAGGAAAGAGTTCCCGTACAAAGGTGATATAAATTACAAAAACAATAAAACAATAAAGATGTGATTTTCATGAATTTGGAACAAAAAAAAGTTTTTTTTAATGTCTTATTATAGAGACTTTCAGCCTTTGGCTGTTTCTTTTCTGCAGAAAAGAGTTCTTACACAGTGAAATGATTTATTACACTAGAAGCACCACTAAACCTCGAAATGAGGGGTCCAATATAAAACAAATATACAATTTGAAGCAATTTACAAGTGATTTTAATCGAATTAGGATCCCAAACAGAAACAGAATCATTGCAATGTTAAAATCGAGAAAAATGTAATGATTCTGTAGCATTTTCTTATCGAATGTAGGACATAAACAAAAAGGACCCAAAACGGAATGGGGAATCTAAACATAGAAATTTGAAAACTGCAAAAGATTTAGATCTGATTTTGATGGAATTTAAAACACATGTGAGTTTTTACATAACGAGTTGTCCTTTGTTCTCAAAGCAACTGAATTTTTCCAAACAGTGGAGGTCGGTACAAAATTGGTGAAAAATTATCATAATTTGAGCTTTAATAGGCAATTTTCATCTATTTGGAACATCAACATGTTTTTTTTAACAAATAAATATTTATTAAACTTAAAAATTTCTTCATTTTTCAAAAGAGACTGGAGAAGAAACATACAATTTAAACAAGAAAAATCATCTTACGACATGGAATTCATGATTTTCCCAACAAAAGTATGTTTTTATTGTTGATGACTGTTGTAGGAAACTCAAAAATACTTTAATAAAAGGTCATGAAAGTGCAATAGTTGACAAAAATACACCCGCATATCAATCCGATAACGAATGAAAAAGTGCTCCCAAAACAAAAGCCCAATGTCGAAAAGTTCATGTCCAATGATTTATAGGGGGAAGTCGTCTATGGCCGGACATCGCCTATGGCCGGACAACATAGATTTTTCGAAAACACAACATCCTAATAATGTTTTAACACCATGAAAATAAAGTAAATAGTAGCCTGATATTGTGTTAGAAATATGGTCATCCAATCTGAAAAAATAAACCAATGATAGGCATCTAAAGCTTTTGCCTAGTAGTACGGAGAGGATCGCCTAAACTTTGAATTGGTATTGTGATCAGTTTTTTCGGCTTGTAAAATTTGAACTGCACATGAACGACATCGTTGATTGGTTATCTTTCGACCACAGTAGATATAAGATAACAAAATGGAAGTTCAAACGAAATTTAAGAAAATTAAAAAAAGTGCGATTTCTCTATGACCGGACACCAAATTGTTGTCTATGACCGGACAAGAAAATATTCAAGATTATAGATGATTTCAACTTGAAACTTTCATTTTTTCATCTCTATAGCTCCTTCAAATAATTAGCAGAAGATAAGGATTCAATAACGAAACTATTTTGGTCCTCTGAGAAACTTTAAATTTTGCTGTCCGGTCATAGACAAATTTTCTCTAGTTTTTTCGAAACAAATGTTTCGTTCTGGTTTGTCAAAAAAACTTTTATGACTGGCTTCATAGAACGTTCAGTATTGGAAAACACATACTCACAAGACCTGTGCAAGTGATTTCAGTCATTTTGCTACATTTTTGTGCCACTGGTGACAATTTTGGTGAAGTAATTCGTAGTGTCCGGCCATAGACAACACTTTGAGTGAAAACTAACGTGAAATGATCTCTCTTACCACATGAATATGTTGTAAATTTTTTTTCTAATACAGTTAAGTGATCATAATATTGATACTCTTCAAATCAGTAGAGGAACCAATATTTACAAAAATCTATTTTTGAAGTTATTGCTTAAAAACCTTAAGTGTCCGGTAGCAGACAACTTCCCCCTACTGATAACCTAGAAAACCTTCCAACAAACTTTTTTTGTTTATGCTGAAAACTGTGGTCATGATTCAAAAAAAATGTTCCAAACTATCGCGGAATATCGATTCTGAGCTGTTTTCCGAAGGTGTTTGAGAGTCTAGTATTTGACGTGTTTTATCAATCGGTGCGTCATACTATTTCGGAAGATCAACATGGGATTATGAAAGGTAGATCCACGATCGATGCTGTGTATGTAGACTTGAGCAAGGTTTTCGATAAGGTACCGCACGAGCTGGCTATTGAAAAAATGCGTCGTACTGGACTCCCACATTGGCTTTGTAGGTGGCTCAACACATATCTTGTAGGTAGACCGAACTGTTTTTGTACGACTGAAAAACATTAACTCGACGCCTATTGAAATCAATTCTGAAGTTCTTCAGGGAAGCCATTTAGGACCTTTGATCTTTCTTCTCTTCATAAAGGACCTAGGCTCCATGATCGAATCAGAAAAGCTACTGTATGCCGATGATCTCAAAATTTTCCGAACGAATTCTTCTCTGGATGATTGTTGTGCTCTTCAAAAGGACATAGACACACTTTATAGTTGGTGCTACCATAACGGTATGGCACCCAATGTTACTAAGTGCAGTGTCATCTCATTCTCTCGTCTACGTCGTCCACTGAATTTCGAATATAAAGTACTATCGACCGTTTTGAACCGCACATCTACTGTCAAGGACCTTGGAATTATTTTAGACCAGGGATGAGCAACCCGCGGCCCGCAGAAACAGAGAGATATAACGCTTTCAAAAAATTGAATCCTACAATTTATAGAAATTCCAAAAAATAAGATAACAACTTTTTCTGACCTCATTTCAGAAAGTTATTGAAAATTGGATATTAAAGATTTTAACTCATTCTACAACTTCGTTGAAGACTGCGAAATGATTTGACTTACGGTTTTAAATATATTAAAGATTCAATTTAGTTCAATTTTTCTTTAAAGTTTCGCCAAAACTCCCGTTTTTGCAGGTTTGGAAAAAATTACAAAAAGGAAACTTCCTTATTCTTTTCAGAATCAAAATTGCTCGCGATCTTTGGGAAGGTTGATCATTGAGTCAATAAGTATTTGCTTTTTACAGTTTAGTACAATAAGTACACAAATTACTTATTTTTACCTATTTTTAAAAGTTATTTCAAAAACTAGAGCTGACAAAAAAAACTCATTGAATATTTGGATTCAGTGCCCCCGAATAAGTCAAAATCAATTCTAAGATTCATTGCTCCTCCCTCGGAAAAATGTGAATTTCGTTGTTTTGCTCGTTGTGGTGCAATTTTAAGAAACTTCATTGGTAAATCATGCCAAACATCGATTGAACTGAGTCATTTCACTTGAAAATTAGCAATCCACATTACCAAAGTCATAAGATTTTCATGTTTCATTCTTATAAGACTTACCCCAGAGGCATTTATATTAAATTATCTGAGAAAATTTATGAAATCTGAAAAAAAATGCTGGAATCAAAAATTTAAACTGTAACATTGTCAAACAAATCTGGATAAAAATCTGTGAAATTATGAATTTTTCATAATTTTTAAACATTGTTCGATTCTCAATGCAATGAATTCATACGGAGCTTCAAATTACAAAATAATCACTGTTTCTGTAAAAAAAATGAAGCTTCACGACACATTTTATATAAATTGTAAAGAAAACTTTTCAAAAATGGGCACAGAAAAAAATCGTTATGGTTAAGGGCCATGAAACTTTTAAATGGAAGTGATGACCAAAAATACCATCGCATTTGTTCGAACAAAAACAGGGTATTCTCAGAAAACGATTCAAATCTTTTTACGAACCATAGAAAGAATTTCAACATTTTTGGTTTGTAATATAAAAAGGGAAGCAAATGATGTTTCCCTTTTGTCAAAAAGAATTCTCGCTTAACATTTCAAATGAATTCAAACCTTATGGATCTCTAATCAAGATTAGTGATTATTCAATTTCGGCTGGTCTAATCAACTTATATTTTAAAAAATGTTTATGCAAGTACATGAATTCGTTTTATTTATCCATTTTCAGTTTTATTTTTGGTAAAAATTTGTCTTTATAAAAAAATACGTAAAGCTTTGCAAACTATGTTTACCTAAATGTGGTTTTTAATGCGGCCCGTCGAAAGAATTTCAAATCAAAAGTGGCCCGTTGCTTCAAAAGGTTGCTCACCCCTGTTTTAGACAGTGAGCTAAACTTTTCATAGCATATCTCCGCAACAGTAGCGAAAGGCTTTGCAGTTCTTAGCTTTATACGACGAAACACATCATTTTACAATGCCTTCTACAGTTTGAAATCTTTGATCTGTGCCCTTGTGCGCAGTACTATGGAGTTTGGGGTGCAAATTTGGGCACCATATCAGACTGTGCATGTAAACAGGGTCGAGAGAGTACAACGCGATGCTTCATCAGATATGCTCTGCATCAACTACCATGGATCGACGCTCATAACCTCCCGCCTTATGAACAACGCTGTTTGTTATTGAATTTGTCGACACTGGAATCAATGCGCGTTTACCTACAGCGGCTTTTGATCTTCGACCTCCTGCAGAACAACGTGAATTGCTCAGAACTGCTATCACTACTGCCGTTAAATGCTCCCATCGGAACAACCCGGATGCTCGATTTTCTTAGACCTGCGACGAATCCAATACGGTCAAAACAGCCCGTTAGATGTATGCTGCGCGCGCTTCAATGAAAGATCTAGTGATTTCGATTTCAATGTTTCCAAAACTGTTTTTAATTCTAGAATAAGTTTAGTTTAAATATTTTCATAGTACTTAGTTTTTAGAGCATCTATAAAGATTGAATAATTAATAATAAACTATACAATACAGTAGTTTTTCGATTTTATCACGCTAAAAAAACACATTAATGGCGAATTAATTAATTAATGGCGAAACTGTAAATTTTTGCTAAATTAAAAAAAAATGATAGGGGAGATGAGGGCATAACGAGCACCCGAGGCATAATGAGAACTACGCTTTTCTACGAAAGTGCGTATTTTCTTAAATAAATTTTCATGAGGATTTGTTTCGTACTTCCTATAGTATTAATTTTTCACAAAAAAAGGAATCTCCTTATCATCTTTACAGAGATATTTAAAAAAAACTAGCTTGGTTCTCAAGTTACGAAATTATCGAGGCATAATGAGCATTTTCTGCCGTAGAATCTAGCAGCGAATTAAAATTGATTTATAGCGCCACACCTTGACTAGTTTTCATCCGACAATTTAGCCTATTGGTAAGGTGTCGGAGAGGTAATCAAAAGACTAGAGTTAGATTTCTGTTCGAGGTGATTTTTTTCCATTCACAATTCATGATCAATTTTTTTATTGTTACATTATACGGCTAGTAGCATCATCCTCCGAACAAAGCACTTAATGTATGAGCGTGCGTGAATTGTTTGTATTCTACAAACAGACCTAGATTATTTTGTTATTGCTTTGTTTGATGAATCTACGACTCAGCTGACTTCATCGAATTGAATTCGCTGCTAGATTCCCCGGCAAAAACGCACATCTTGCTCTGATTAATGGTGCTCATACTGCCTCAGGGGGGGTTCTCATTATGCCTCCACAGTGGTTGGTTTTCAGCTTTTGGCAAAATTTTTTAAAATGCATTTTTTAACGTTTTCATCTAGTTTTTCACGTTTCAGCCCGTTAGGGAATAGGCTTTTCAAGTGTCTGAACACGAAACAATAATGTAACCTCCATAGTATAGCTATTTTCTATGGTTAAATAACCGTTTTCCTTAAGGTGGCCATTATGCCCCCATCTCCCCTACAAGTGAAAAAATGTACTTTGCGAAACCGTAAATTTAGCAAAACTTGAAATTCAAGTGAAAAAATGTACTTTTACCATTAGTTATAATGTCTTCAGTAATAAATACGTTTTGAATAATTCAATTTTGATCATGAGATGTATTGATCAAAGTTTACTAAGCACAAAGATTTCTTTTCAGTTCAAATTATTCTTCTCTATAGCAATTTTAACATATTTCTTGAAGATAAAGAAAGGGAAATAATAATTTGATAGTGTTCAGCCAATTCAAGTGAATTTTATTTTTATGGAAATTCACCAGTATTTAACTCTTACGTTGATTAAAAAAAAAGATTTTATAGAAAACTGTATCAACAAATTATTTTCTGCAAATTTAATGTTTCAATATTTTTATCTTCACACCTTTGACTAATTTAAAAAATTTACCTTTTGAAAAATCTTTTGAAATTCGCACGACTTAGACTTTAAAGTGATTCACTGTGAAATGTGTGAAATTTACTTTATGGTCAGATAATCCTTTCTATTTCGTATTTTACAAAACGAAATCTGAGTCCCTTTAGCATTTTTTAAGGCAAAGCTAGACGAAATTCCATCTTCATAAAAAAATAACCTATCCAGACAACTAAAGAACGCCCATTCGGGATTGCGCATGGAATTTTCAAACACTATACAGCTAAAGTAAGCAGTTGAATGGCATTTTCGTATAATTAAATGATTTTATACCATAACATAAACCATAAAAGAATACCATTAAAAAGGCACTTTACGCTTTTGAATGAATATTAAGGTCCTGGAAATGGATTCTGGATGATTACTAAAAAACGTGATAAAATTGAAACAATAACCGTGATAAAATCGAGCGTGAATTTGGGGAGTATTGAAAAAATCGAACAGTGAGAAAATCGTAAAACTACTGTATTAGAACTTCTTTTTGAACAAAAATTTATTTTCTCAAATTTCAAAGAAATCAACAATTCACAAGTTTGAAACCACCCCAATGTTATGTGAACTCTAGTAAGCTCCCGTACTCGAAAGTTTTCCTCCAATGGGAAATCTGCTCGAATGCTTTTCAGTGTTCACCGTCAGATGTCACTACACGCAAAAGCCCTCTTCATGTAGGTTGAATCGGACTTCTTTGTGGCATCATCATGCTACATGCTACATAAAAGAAATGCTGAAATTTCAAATGGTCTCGGATCGTGGAATGATTTTTTTTTACAGTTTAGTAAGTTTTGCATTCTAAAATTCGATTAAAAAATAGTACTGGTAGAATGTGACTTTGATTATTCCCCGCTCCAAATAAGCCCTTTTCGAAATGATGGATTGTGAGTGCAACAGGCGTATCAGTCGTGTTGCACCAGTAGCAGCTGTTAAAATTTTTATTTCGCTACGGTTTCTTTTTGGGGATTTGGGGTAGGTCATGGTGGTTGGTTGGATTGCGATTAAATTCTGAAGCGCAAACAATCATCCACATGATAGGTAGGTACATGTGCGTGTTCGTGTCGCCTCTGATGTATAATGCATGTGCTTTTGGTTGTTTGAATTCCGCTGTGTTGGCATCGGCTATTAACGCCTCTTTTAAGACGACATTTTTTTTGGGGTGTTAATTTGTGGCGGCAGGTCTCTGTCACCGTTGTTTGGTAGTAACAAATTCAAATATTAGCTTTAAGAGATCTTTGGTCGGAAATGGTAATTTGCATATTTACATGGTGTGAACCATTGGCAGCACAAAACAAAACCAGAAACGTGATTGAAGCGCCACTTTCGTACTGTCAAGAAACTTACAAGTGCGCCATCAAAAGTGTACATCCCAGTTGTTCCCCGTTTATTGATAAGAACGTTTCTTGCACTTTGTTCAATCCAAGTAAAAGTGGTCGTAAAACGCTTTTAATCGCCTTATTTGCCAACTCTTTAAACTTCTCTTCTTCCAACATACAACAAGGCGAGCTTGATTGTAAGGAAACACTTTTTTTTTGCTGCAAACTGTTCCTGGAACATTTAAAGTGTGAGGTTAGAGTCATCGGAAAGCTGCTCTCCATGCATGCACGTTTCACATAATAATCGTATCTCGGCATGTGTTCCTTGAAATTTTGCCTTGATTCAGTTTGGTCAACCATGGATGATGGCTGCTGCATGCACTGGCTAAGTGGAAGCTCCCTCAACTCGGGATAGCTCACAGCTCACAGGGGAGAACGGTTCCTTGACCTATGGCTTGTGATTGCTTGAGTTTTGCTGGCTGCTTAAAGCAATTTATTAACCCGTTATCGGGACACGTCGTAAAAGCGATCGAATATGTGTGCCATAAAAATTACGTCTTTTGCGTAGTCGTCGTACTAGTTCTAGAATTCCGGTGCGAAATACACAATTTTAACCCTTTACTGCATACGACCCCATATATAAAGACCTAGAAGTATTTTTTTTCGCATTTTTTAGCTTCATTCAGTACTGTAATACAATTCAAACATATTTCATGCATCAAAAATTCAATAAGCAACCTTAAAACAAATAAAAACAACAAAAATTGAAACTATTGAAAAATAATTTTGTTTATTTGGCATTAATTGCTTAGTTAGAGGTCAATAAATGAAGTTATTTCCGATCTCGATTTTTTTTTCTCAACGGACGCATAGTTCATGCAGTAGAGGGTTAAAACTACAATGTTTGTTGGCCCAACATATATTGTAGTTTTAACCCTCCACTGCATGAACTATGCGTCCGTTGAGAAAAAAAAATCGAGATCGGAAATAACTCCATTTATTGAGAAAAACATTGACTACTTGATGCGACATCACAGATATCGCATCAAGTAGTCAATGTTTTCCTCAATTGACGTCTAAAATTTTATTAATTTTCAAAAGTTTGAAACGGATTACGGGGCTTAGCAGTACAGACCCCGTTCGTTTTTGGCAACATTCGATTTTGGCAACATCCGATTTTGGCACATGTGCCAAGATCGAACGGTTTTTACGAGCGACATTACCTTTTGGTTTTCTCTATAACAGGACCAATATAATTTAGACAAACATCAAAAATACGTTTATACGTTCAGAAATGGTGATAGAATACAACAACAAAAACAAGTTTTTTTTTTAAATTATAAAGTACTCAAAAATTACAGAAAGCTGAAAAATTTAAAAAAAATTAAAAGCAAATACAAACAAAAGACTCAAAATGATAAAATCAACTTAAAAATTATGAAGAATGGGAGAACGAGCTCGATATGTCTAATCCATGATGCTGCGACTTTTTCAAATATACTGATCTATATAATCGACCGCCATGTTCCGAAACGTAGCTTACCCTCCAACCCACGAGCTCCCTGGGTCACTAATCAACTGCGACAACTGAAGATGGCAAAAAACCGTGCTCTTCGAAACTTCAGCAAACACAAGTCCCTCTGCACAAAGGAAGAATACCGCAAGCTGAGCACGGCGTACAAAAACAGCAGTAGGCGTTGCTACCAGTACTATCTCCACCGGCTACAGCGTAATTTTAAGACCAACCCGAGATCTTTCAGGAAGTACGTCAAAAATCAGCGGAAGGAATCCGGGCTTTCGTCTCAAATGTTTTTGAACGGCCATACAGCTAACACCGATCTGGAAATATGCAATCTCTTTGCTGAGAAATTTTCTATCGTTTTCACAACTGGGTCCATTTCCTCAGAGCAACCGGATATGGCTGCAGGAAATATCCCACCTCTAGACTCTTTCTTAAACGGTATTGCCTTCGATGACGCAGCCATTTTAAAGGCGACAAAAAAGCTTAAAAATTCATCATCTACGAGTCCGGACGGGATACCAGCTATCTTCTTGAAACGTTTCATGCAACATTTGCTGACTCTCATCAAACATATTTTTCGAGCTTCGCTGGACTTCGCAACCTTTCCCTCGCTCTGGAAAGAAACTTACATGTTCCCTGTTCACAAAAAAGGAAATAAGAGAGATGTGAACAACTACCGCGGAATATCAGCTCTTTGTCCGATAGCCAAACTGTTCGAACTGGTTGTTCTGGATCCGATTTTCTCGTCCTCAAAACAATGCTTTTCCAATGATCAGCACGGATTTCTGCCGAAACGATCCACGACAACAAATTTGCTGACTTTTACATCGTTCGTGCAAGATAGCTTCAACATGAAGTTACAAACTGGCGCAATCTGTACTGATCTGTCTGCTGCTTTCGATAAAGTAAATCATGATATTGATATTACTAAACTCGAACGCTTCGGGGTTCTGTAGATCCCTACTGGAGTGGTTTCGAAGCTATTTAACGGGACGAAAGTTATCAGTGCAAACTGGAAATTACTTTTCAAGACAATTCTTCGCTTGTTAAGGTGTGCCCCAGGGAAGCCACTTGGGACCGATAATTTTTGTCATCTATTTTAACGATGTTCTCACTCTCTTGGATGACCCAAAACTTGCGTATGCCGACGACCTCAAACTTTTCCACACCATCAATGGCCAAGACGATATCGATCTCTTGCAGAGGCAGTTCAACACCTTCGCTCACTGGTATGACATCAACTGCTTGCCTCTGAACCACAGCAAATGTGCGGTCATTTCTTTTTCTCGCAAGCGGAACCCTCTTCACGCAGAGTACACTCTTGGGAACGAAACCATCGCCCGGGTGAACCACATCAACGATCCTAGACCATCGGCTGGAGTTTGAGACTCATATGAATTACATCGTCGATAAAGCGTCTAGAAGTCTTGGCTTCTTATTTCGCGTAACAAAGGAGTTTAAAGATGTGTAGAAGAGAGTGGGGATACTTGATCCTCTTTTCTTGTTTTCACTATATCTTTTTGGAAAAATTTAGCAACTCGCCGTCTTTGACATTTTCTGACAGCTTGTAACTTCAAGTTTCTATGCTCCAAAAATTAGAACGATACTTGAACCCGTTGATGAACTAGAAGCATTTTCGTGGGAGTAAAAAAAATGCGATTTTTCTGAAGTTAGGGGAGACTTGATCCCCTATTGAAGGAGACTTGATCTTTTATTCAGGAAGCCCTAATCCTTGTATAAAAATCTAACAAAACCCCAAGATAGAATGTTAATTGACTATTTTGGTCATGTTTGTTCTCATTTCACAATCTATAGCAGACATAAGAAGAAAATTCTATAACTTTGTCTCAACGCTAATAACATTGCATACTTAAAGGCGCTATTTTTCATAATTAAGAGAAAATTAATTATTTTTGCTCTTTTCTTCAGACAATTGTTTGATAAATATTAGTTTTTGGATAAATATTAGTAATTTCGTAATCAGCAATCATAACGATCAATTCAGAAGAATAATACGCCGTTTGGAAGGGGGATCAATTGTACCCAACTCTAGGGGATCAATTGTACCCATAATCATTATTTTAGAAAACTTTTTCTGAAAAAAGTTGAGAGTTTTCCATTGCTTTGAAAATATGGCATTATGAAGTTCATTTTACGCTCGAACGATTGATACATTGCATTGGAACAAATATTTTTTTCATAATTTTCTCATGTTAGGAGCATTTTAAAGTGATGAAAAAAGATCTTCAAGTTACATTTAGTGAAATTTTTCAAACAAAGTTCAATTACTCAAACAATTATTTTATTATTTTTGTTTAAACTACAAGCATTGTTATTTTGCTCATCTGGGCACATTTTTCTAGAACATTTGATCTTTGTAAGACATTCCAGTTTCGAGATATAGCTAAGGAATCAAGTATTCCCAGGGATCAAGTATCCTCATTCTCCCCTATTAGCTTAGCTTAGCTTAGCTTGATCGACTACTCACATCCACCTTAAGTCATTGAACCCGAAATGTTACTTTAAACTATTACTGAAACTGATTTGATACTTTTGTGTTCGATTTTATTCCATCATCACTAATACTTAAACATTTCGGATTCCAAAACCGCAGGCGTGGCTAAGTAGAACGAATTCCACATCGCCAATGGTTGCTACTCCGTGATTGACCGAGGCCATCAATTTTGTCCAGAGGTCAAAAGAATCGTGTCTGGGATTGACAGCATATTCTCAATGAACAAAACTGATGCTCTCTCTTTATACATCAATAACGGCGCCGGCCACGTCCTAGTAGTCAATAGATAGAGAGGAAAATAAGAGAAAGGGATGAAAGAAAACAAACTTATGCTTTAGGACCGAGGTCACCTCTGCATCCTAGCAAAACAATTTTGGTGCGGATGTGGGGAAAAGGGATATGATCAGGAAACACTTTTGACAAGTGTAAAGATCTTATTTTCGAAACCTATTTCCTATGCTTCTATTGTTTACTATAAGGATCTTATTTTTTTAAATCCAAAAAGAATGTGATGTTATGATACTAATAAGAAATAATGCAATGATATTTGTTCTAAAAATAATAGCTGCTTTTACTTTAGGTAAAAAAAGTAAAAACCTTCTTGAGACTTGGTTTGATTGTATCAAATTCAATACTTGTTGATAAAATTTGTTCATAAAATTGTGTTGCTTCTACAAGCACAGTAGCCAAAAATAGTGCGACATTGAATGGAAAATGGCATTTAGATTTGTCTTATTTTTTTCTTCTCATCCGAACTTGCTTGCTGTACGGCTAATGAGCAACTTTTTAGAATAATTTAAAAACTAAAAAAAAACTAAAAAAAAAAAAAAAATTTAGATTAGTGAAAATTTTTTTCGCGGAAAATAAATTTCAACCTGAAGCTTACCTTTATTAATCTGTATGTATTAATTTTGTGTTTTGGATGCATAAAGATTTTTGAAATACATCATAACAATCAAATGGGTATTGGGTGCTATTTTTTTAAGTTGGTCTTTTCGAAAATGTCAAGTTATGTAAGTCAAGATCTAGGAACAAAGTAATCAAGTCTTATTTCGTCTTTTGTTTTACAATTAAGCTTTTGATATTATTTTGAAAATTTTAGCCCTCTTAATGTTTTTATTTTATTTTTACACTTTACTATTTACACTTATGTTAAACTCATGTCTGTGAACGCAAGTTCCAATTCCTTAACTTAAATTTATACTGTTGTTTCTGTTTAATGGGTTCCTTGTTAAGGAATTTATTATATTTTATTTTTTATGAGAAAAATGCCTGTCCAGAATTTGGTAGCGAAGAATCCTATTCAACAAACATGGTAAATCAGATTTTTTTGGGGAAATAAGCAGTTGATAACTATTCTTCATTTCCGTCATAATTTAAAATGTTATCCTATGTGTAAATTTAAAATACTTTTCTTTAAGAGAAAAAAGCTCTGGGACCTATGTGTGATAATTATAAATAATTGTCATATAAAAAATCTGATACTTCTACTGAATTTTACTTTAAAACTCGCACTTGAAAATTTTAATTCTAATTTCGAAGCAACAATTTGGTATTGAAATTCTTGATCTAAATTTAACGATTGATTTTACAAATATTATTCCCCATTTTAATTAAATTTTTATTTGAAATCTAGGTTGAAAACTTAAAAATCTTGATAAAGTTTGATAGATTAAATTGGTTTGCTATTTTTTCATATTTTTTCTCAACCAGTTACAAAACCAAACTTAAAATCTGAATATGGATGTTTGAGTTGCACACTCATCTGGCGCAACCCCTTATAGTATAGTTTTGACCCGTTATCGGAAAAGACTGGGTTAACTCCTTTTTCATGTAATGCCCTTGTACCCTTTATAGTGTATACAGCATGTACGTCAAACAGAGGTGGAAATTAGTAATGTAAACATGTAAAATCTACACATTATTTTGGAAGCCCGCTTTGCATGGCGATGTCAGCCCTTTGATGTTAGCCCTTTAAAGTGTCAGAAGGATGGAAAGAAAATAATAAAAATAAAACTGATTTTAAATTTCTTTATTCATGCTGGTCATTAATTTATTTTCATGCTGGTGTTATAAAATATAGGTTTTAGCGATTCCATTTCAACAACTCACTTTTTAACTCAAACACAACTTTTAAACTTATTCCTTGATCCACAATGCAAACCGTACACTCAGAACTGAAAAAAATGTAAATTTATTATTTTTCATGTATTTTCACGCTTCACCGTGCCCACTCCCAGAGTTATTTCTCGGTGTATAGCAACTGAAATATTTCTCGCCTAGAAATATCTCGGTTATTAAAATTTATGCATTGAGAAATTTCTACGACAGTGACATCTGGTGGTGATTATTAGAACGAAATTCAATATGACGGTTGACCTTAGGAACTATTGTGGATATTACGTATTGGAAATAAATATAATCTTTTGAGATTTTTCAACTTTATTCAATCAATAAATTTATCATTACAATCTCCTCCCAAACCCCCCCCCCTCCCCTTTACCATACTCTTTTGCAAAAAGCAGTTGGCCGAAAACTTTACTCTAACAAAATCGTTCCCGGTTCATTGAGAATAAACTTTCATACCTCGGAGTTTGCTTCAAAAACCCGGAGGACATGAGCTGACGCATGTGGCGGTGATAGATTTTCTTTAAACATGCATGTTTCTATGGGATGATCACTTCTGGTTTTTTATCAGCATTTCGGGCACCACCTGTAAATTGAAAAAAAAATATTCTAAATTATGATAGCTTTGAAGTTACATGTAACTGTTGTACATGGTCAACGATAGCAAAAAAATTGAACAGGTTACTTTCTGTTCTTTTTCAGAGATGTCTAAAGGAGGAGGAGAGCTTCAATTTCCATTTCAAACCAATTGTTAAATACACCTACAAGACATAACTATAATATAACAGGTTACCTACCGTCACGGACGATGTATACTGGGAAAGCTTGCACTACCGATATCTTGCTTGATGGGTCCTCCGGGGGAAACCCGGAATATTCAAGCCCCCTTCGCACCGGATAGAGACAAAGTGCACTTAGCATCTTTCGGCTGATTAACATTAAAAACACAATCCGGAAAAAGTGAGGTTGCGTGAATTTCGAATGAAAACAAACCACAAAGCAATGACAGATGATTGATTGAAATGTTTCGCGGTTCTAATTTTTATGCACCGGATGATTTCTCATGGAGAAATGTTTCAAGTGCATTAAAAAATAATATCGCAATACCTTTTTTTTAATGACTGAAAAAATTAATCGCCTTAAAATAACTGGGTAATTAAAAATAAATAATTTTTATATTTTATTAATTTCTGAGTGTATATACCATCACTATCGGATAGAATGATAAGTTAGAAGACTACCCTTTATTTAGTAAGCCAGGTTTTCTAAATAATGTGTAAAATTGACTCGATGAAACGACACTTTTTTTGACAGATCTCGGCTGTTCGCAATAATGGGTCAATTTTACAAGTTTAAGGTGTTGCGCCAAATGAGTGTGTGGTAATTATAAAAATATCCCTATTAAAATAATGTTTTTAATAAACATCGAAGAATGTTAAAATAATTAGATATAAAAGAAAACGGTTTGTTCGAAATAGTTTATACAATCAACGAGTAAAAAAGCTGAAAAGCCTATTGCTATGAAGAATCTATTTAAAGTAGGGTTTGCCGAATAATTTTCATTTGCGATTGTTAAATATGGTTTAATATATTAAGTTCTCTGTGTTCTTTTTTTCAATTTTGTCCTGCATATCTATTCTACTTGTTTTAATCTAATCAACTACACCGTTTGAGAATTTTGAACGAAGCATTTAATCATTTGATTTTGAGGAAAATTACCAAACCCGTATATCATGAAGTTAAATTTATAGAAAAAAAGAGCATTCAAATGTCCTCACAAACGATGAACCATCTGTATAATAGAGAGAATATTTGACATCTGGCATCATTGCGATTACCTTATTGATCGATTTGGTCAAGTTGGAAACGAGCCTCAGAATTGTTGCGTTGAAACAAGGGTATATGCTAGGATGCCTCAGAACTGATTTCAAATGATGTAAAATCATCGTTGTTAGTACCTAGAACACGGGTAAGTGTGAAAATGAAATATACTTATCTGTAAATCATGTGTTCATTATCTGTGCACCCCATCAACACATCGAAAAATATATGGTTATCGATTCCGGATCCAAAGCTATACTGGAAGCTTTCGCATTTTTATAGCACCACCTGATTTTCAATTCTGGTATCAACCTATTCGAAAGCTCTCTTTGCGTCATCGATCAACCAAACATAACACCGCAGAAAAATTATCTTTTTCTCTTCTTGAATGACAATTAGACTTCACACATCGAATTAATGAAAACAAAACTCTTTTTATCATCATCAAACCACACAAATTTAGCAAAATCTCAGCTGCTCAAACACCATGACCTTCCCCTGCACCACTAAGACGAAGAATATCCCGACTATCCAGTCAGATTTTTTGATCAATTCTGCAACTGGATTTTTTCTAATTGGAACTTGAGTGGGAACACATAGAAACATCTAGCTAGGACTCGAATCTTCTCTTTTTAGCGCCATCTGATATCATTTTCAACAGCCTTTTCCCGATGTTTTGATAGCAAATGTCTATTCCGTTTACCCCGAATTCATATTTTTTCATTTTAATATGCCGCGAAATCCACTTAACTTTTTCCTGAATTCCACACGGAATTCACTCACAAACACTTGATCTACCGATTTCGCTATAAATTATGAATTTAGAAACGATAACATCTTAATTATTTCACTTTAAATTTTCTTCGGAATGGAACGCGTTTACTGCAATACAGTGCTCCCAAAACTCCTCCAAGTATCCTCATTCTCCCCTATTGCCTAAAAAGTCTGTTTTGCAGCATAGTTCGCTCAACGCTTGAATATGCATCTGCAGTTTGATGACCATTTTACCAGAACGGAGCTGAACGAATAGAGGCTATCCAGCGGCGTTTCATATACGGTATGCCCTGCGACACTTGAGCTAGTAGATTCGTTTCGTTTACCCAGTTACGCAAATCGTTGCCTCCTAATTGATTCAGACACGCTTCAAATTCGTCGTAACGCTGCACGTGCTTTAGTCGTAGCGGATCTCCTTGCGTCGATGATTGACTCTCCCATGCTGCTGGAGGCTATTCCTCTCAGTGTGCGACCCCGAGGATTAAGGAACCAAAATCTAAAGCTCTATGTTCCCATCCGGCTGAATAACAACGGAGCCAACAGCGCTCAAATTGGAATTTTAAGAACATTCAACCGCTTCGCCGAGTACTTCGACCTCGACGTTTCGAGGGCTACTTTTCGAAAAAAATGTTAATGCTTTCGAGAACTTTGTAGATTTAACTAGTTTTTAACTCATTATTTTATTAAGTTATCATTAGGATCAACATGTGATCTGTTGATGTTTTTACACAAATAAATTAATCGAGTAAAATCATCATTCTAGCGAGCCATTGGCCGTGGCTGAGAGCTCGTGCGTTTTTTGATTGTTTGAAAACTTGAACAAGATGCTTCAAATTTTAGGAAACTTATATCTACTAGCGAACTCGCGACACTATTTTTCGTCACCTACAAGTCATACCCTTTCACTAGAGGGATCGCAAGTTGAAACCGGAGTTAAACTTATTCCTCGCGGTACTAACACTAAAAGCTTGTGCTAGCAATCTCGCGTTATTATTTTTCGTCACCTAACAGTGAAATCCTTTCACTAGAGGGGTCGCAAGTTGAAACCGGAGTTAAACCTATTTCTCGCGGTACTAACACTAGTAGCTTATGCCTTATGTTTCTTATGTCTCATATCTCATGCCTTATGTCCCAAGCCTCATATCTCTTGCCTCAGGTCTTAGGTCTCAGGTCTTATTTCTCAGGTGTTGTCTCAGGTCTCATGTTTCAGGTTTCATGTCTCATGTCTTAGACCTCACATCTCAGGTCTCAGGTCTCAGGTCTCATGTGTCACGTTCTTAGTCTCACAGCTAAGATTTTCCCTACTTCAAAAATTTTCAAGTGTTTCCCGTTCAAATGGACTATTTTCTGTCAAAAACCGTGTTATTTCGCGAAATCCGTGTAGAAAAAAAAACGTGTTAATTTCCGAAAACTGTGTAAAAAAGCTACACGGCTTTTTTACACAGTTTTCGGAAAAAAACTGTGTAAAAAACCTTGTAAAAAAACCTTGGTTTACTACCAAGTTCAATTGAATATCTAAGCAAAACTAATGCTTTGAGTTTCATTTCATTTTTAGATAATTTGGCCCATTTGCATCAACGGTAGAAGATTTTATTATTTGAGACATCCGGATGATAAAATGAGTCTATTGTCCTTACTGCGTATTTCCCCATATTCGAACAGCTCGAACATCGAAGTCCTCCTTCAAGATAAGGGGAATGCTGAACGGAAAATGTTGATGCACGTTTAATAAAGTTTGGCTTGGAGCTTTGCATAGGATAAGTAATGTAAAAAAAATATAAACTTATACTTAACACATCAAGTTATAATAAATTTATGATTGCTTTAAAGTTGAACTTCGACCAGGCTAGAAATTTCAATCCAGATGATCTTATATAGTCCATCGAAGGTAATCCGTGCGTATATTTCTTTCCCAAACGCTTACTGGAGTCAAGATTTCGAGGTGACGTCACTCGACTCGCAGAATAAGCCTCAAGGTACCATTTGCGATTCAAGTTATGTGCACGTTTCTGATACACTGCCGGCCAAAAGTTTGGGATCACCCACTAAAAAACATGCAAATTTTGATCGTTCATATCTCAGCTCATATCGCAACACTTTTTTTTGTTGTGTACATTTTCAATAATCCCCGATAAGGCCCTTTAGCTCCTGAACACGTCATAGTTATCTCTCGTCCTAGCTCGTAACTCATCAGATCAAAGGGGTCCAATCAACCCATTATATTCAATTTCACTAAATCATAACGATACCTATAAATCAAACGAAATTATCCGATGAAGATAAACAACCGAGGAGTAAAAAATAACAACCAGTGTCATTCTTCGGAAGCACAACACGATTAGCAAGTTTGTCATTAAAGTGTCTCTAATCAACGCTTTCGGTGGCAATAAAATTGACCATAAATATCCCATAAAATCGTGTCCCCAATCAGGCTTTGCTATGAGGATAAACTTGTTCGTTTGTTTTTTTTCTTCCAACAGTAAAGAGCACCTCTCCCGAAAAATTTCTAAAGTTATACCTATCTTCGGATAGATTTGTTATGTGTGATGAACTTGTCTTGAACTTTGTCGATCCGGTCGGTATGCTAATGTGATTTTTTGACTTTCTGTCCTCAGCATAGGTTTATAAATTATTTTCACAGCTCTCAGTCATATACGCGGCACGCGCTCTGCTAGAGAAGGTTTGCCCATGTTGTTTACAACCATAAGCAAAAATCCACACACCCGCTTCGAATGCTTATTTTGGGGTTTGATTGACATATGAACGTTTTTTGTTGTGGTTGTTTTTCAACTATTTAGCTCCCCTCACAAGACGCGTCTAGTCGTCTCGTTCCCCATGTCATTGAGTGACTTTTTGGTTTTCGCGAAATATTGGCGTTACTGCGTAGATATACATACATAGGTATGAGATTTTCAACAACAAAAATCACCTTGGGTAAGCAACTGCTAATGGTTCATAAGATAGGGACAAAAAATTACCAAACCTGTTTTACCACAATAAAGATGAAGTCATCTAACCTACTTCAAGACTCGAAAATCGAATCACAATCGAGTGCTAGACATGGTTAAAATGGAGAAGGGTATTTTTATGTTGCATTCGTTGAGTAACTCTCATAGTGAAAGTAACGAACCAAAGAAAGGAACAAACTCATAATCAATGCATTGTAGCCGCTATTTGAAAACGTTTGGCTTCCAATTGCACAAAAGCTGCAAGCAGCAGTATGCAGCTTATCGAACTGGGTTATTCGGCTGAGCCATATGTGCATTTCCTTCCGTATTGCGAAACTAGTGCATCGCGCTGGCTGGTGTGGATTTTTATTGAATGATTTTCTTGACTTTTTCGTTCTCTCAACTGTAATCGATTTATTGCAATTTCACAAGTCCGATTCTATACTTGAGTGAACATGATGCACCACTCCAACAATCAGCGTAACATCTCAATACAGGGAATCGTCAAATCTCGCAATAGCATTCCCTGAAAAAATAACTTTTACACTTTGTAAGCACACTAGCATACAATGAAAAGTTCCACAGCTGCCGAAAGTTTTGCCAAGCTGTTTCCTTTCCTTCATTAGCTAAGCAAATGGTGTAGCAAGTAAACGATCACACATCATATCGCCTCTAGTAGGTACATAGAAGAGCTCGTCAATCTACAAATAAATCATGTGTGGTAAAACAAAAAGTGAATGACCGATGCAAAACAAAACTTTTGTTTTCATCAACCAGTCGTGGTGCGAACTTTTAGAAAACGAACAACGACGAATCAAAAGTTTTTTCTGCCTCATGTTTTACCGAAAACAATAAGGGATGAAGTTGATGTAAGCCTTACGAAGTAAAAGGTAGTTCGATAATGTCAACTCGTAACAATTTATTTGAACAGCTCTGTTTATCACAATTTAATCGATTACACAAGGTTATATTCACTTTTGTCAATGATGAATTTGGATGCCCCCTTTAAAACCATTGGTCATTATGGTGCCTTAAAATAGCATAATGTATGGAGCTCAACATCCACATTTTAGATAAGAGAGTGGAAGAAAAACGTTTGAACGTGCCAATTTAAAAAAAAAAACATTAAAAACTTCCTAAAGGGCGATTTTTGAAAAAGTTTACTTTTGAAAAATTTTAATATATGATAAATGTTCAAATTAAGACAAAAGCTTCCGAAATTGATTGAAATATTTACAATTTATATTTGTGTCACAATTTAAAAACAGCAAGCTTTTTCCTAGTTAACATTATTTATTTACATATATTTTAAAATCAACTGTTTAAAATGTGAATTTTACTTAATTTTGTAATTTTTATAAAATCCAAAAATTCGAATTTTTACTCCCTTAAACTTTGCTAAACAAAGATCGTTAATGTGTGAAAAGTTATTTACGTTCAATCAGGCGTGGTCTTAAAGATCGGCCTTAGGGGGCCGAATTAAAATAATATTCCAAATTTGATCAATTTGTTCAGTTTGGAAGAGTAGAATGGGGAGGAGGAAGGGGAGGGAAGTAAGTGCTGCAGACTGTCTCTTCTCCTCCTAGTTGATCTCATTGACCTAAATCAACAGTATTGGCAAATGCATTTTCTTTAAACACTTATTTTGATATCCTTTGATACAACTTCAATCTGAGGATCTATGATGTTCCATGTGAGAAAATGTTGATGAGATGATTTTCGTATTTTGTAGGTATACAAGGAAATTAAAAAAAATCGACTAATAATTAATCTCGTTCAAGAATCTCTCGTTATAAATGTCATTGAATTAAATGACACTTACTTTACGTTCGAAATTATAAATATTTGAGAGGAGTTTTCGATAACAATGGCTATGAATTTGAAACTGATTTCAAAACTTTGATAATTGATTGCTATTTAGAATTTTCATTCCTGAATAAAAATTCAGGAATATTGAGTTGTTTTCATACATTCTGAAAGTTATTTCTCATTGTATTGTGGGTTGTGTTTTCTGTGGGTTTGTTTGTTTGTTTTTTTGTTTGTTTGTCCTCTAAAGGCTCAGCCATCTTAAGAGCTAGAGAGCTAAAATTTGGTATGAATACTCATTAGAACCAGGAATGATGGAAAATGTTTTCAGATTCTTGGATAACCCCTTCTAAAGGGGGTCGTCCATACAAGACAAATATTGTTTTTGCGATACTGACGTTTTTTTCATCTAATTGTGACAAAAATTTGCACATGGGGGTTTCGAGAGATGAGGAATTGATTCCAGGTATTGAATTTTGTGCATGGGTCGGCAAAAGGGGTCGTCCACATGAACTGTTCAGTTTTTTTTACTATATTGACGTTATTATGCATTGGATTGAGAAGAAAATTAGCACTTGAGTGTTTTGAGGGACGTCCATACAGGGGCGGTCCTAGAATTGGCTCTTGGGGGGGGTGATTTTTTAAATTTAAAAAAATCAGTGAATAAGAAAGATCGTTAATATCTGGCGAAAAAACGTTTATTTCGAGAAACAGAGTGGAGCAAGGAGGGAGGGGGGGGAAGGGTTTGAGTTTGCAGTTGCAAATAAGACTTGTATTTTGTAGGCTTGGTTCTTGTAGGTTTGTAATTTGAAAAACTTGAAATTGGAGAAAAATAGTGAAAACTATAAACAAATTCCCTCAATATACTTATTTCGATATCCTTTTATAAAACAATCTGTGAATCTAAAATGTTCACTGCGAAAAAGTGTTGATAAAAAGATTGTTTTCGTAATTTTTACATTTGGTAGTTTAAAAATTATAACTTTAAGAATTCTTTAAAGAATTTTTCGATATAAATGTCATTTCAAAAATGAAAATAAAACGCACATTTTCGTAGAAGAAAATGTAAAAAAAAATCTTCAAGTTATCCACTATATTTTTACTGGGAATCTTCATATCAGGGTAAGACACTGATCAAAATTTTACTGATTCTCAATTTGCAACAATTTTAAAACAATTAGGAGAAAAGTGTTTGTTAATAATTGCTATGAATTTAAAACTGAATATTTAATTATTTTTCTGAAGTATTTTATATTTTTGATTATTTTTAATTCTTGTTCAAATTCTTAAATTTTTAAATATGAATTTAATTCTAAAATAAGATCATCAATTCTTTTGGAGCTTCATTTTTATTTGTTTTTTTCATGAATTTTAAGCTCTCATACTAAATTTTTAATTTTGTTGAAACAGAATCCAAAGAAAAAGTAGCTAATTTGCAACGAATTACTTATGAAAAAAGTGAAAAGCCGTATATTTTCTTTATGCTCTCAATATTTTCAAACTTTTTTTTATAATGTTTTAATTCAATAAAAACATATTGAATAAAGAGTTGATTTCTGAAAGTTAATATTTCAGTATTTCAGTGAAAAGTCATAATCAATGGCAATTGAAATAACAAAACATTCAGATTCAGAGTGGATTTTTTAACTTAAATTATTAAGCATTTTTCAAATATTTTTATGTAGATGAAAACAGTATAGGCGATATAATTG
The DNA here is from genome assembly GCF_029784155.1 of Uranotaenia lowii. Lineage (NCBI taxonomy): Eukaryota > Metazoa > Arthropoda > Insecta > Diptera > Culicidae > Uranotaenia > Uranotaenia lowii. The sequence goes on from NC_073692.1 coordinate 106,296,394, forward strand.
GTGTGAATCCTGAAATCCTTGTTGGTCAAAAATTAGAAAAATGTTTTCCGAATGTTCAACTTGAGCAATTACATTGTTTCCGAGAAAATAGTCGGGGATGACGGAATAGTTTCTCTCACCTGGGAAAAATTAAAATATAGGCAAGTTTTTGGAGCTTGTGCTTTAAACTGATTTTGAAAATAAACTTCTGAACTCGATTTCAGATTTTATCCATCACCTCTAGTTTCAGAAGTAGTATATCCAGTATTTTTAGAAAATTTAATAGAGATCATTAATGATGTACCAAATAGTGCGAACGGCCGAATACCGACTATTGGTCCTTTTTAAGTATTCCGTGAAACGAATATTCTTGAAATAAATAGCATGAACATGAAAAATCGTAAATATCCTTAAAGTATTTTCAAAAGTACCGTCTGCATAATCGAATACCATTGTGAGTAATATTTTAAAAGTGATGATAGAATTGATAAAAATAAATTTCATAGAATTTCATAGAAAACAAACAATGCGTGAACAACTGCACTCACATACACACGCAGGTAACGCAAGCCTTTAACAGCTTTGGAGCAAAAGTACTTATCAAAGCATGTGAAAAGCATAACTGATATCAAGTTTCAACCAATAATCAAAGTTTCACATTTTTAATGTAATTTTTTATTACCATAAAATCCCCATAATTGGAATTTAATTTTGAATTTTAATAATAATTTGGTCTAGGAACAACTGTATCGTAACCATTTCTTACTTGATTAACCTTATTTTGATAGTTTTAAATTAATGAATGGAATTTTTTTTAAACTATTGATCATTATAAAAATTGTTTAATTGTGATAACGGCTCAAAATGTATGCGGCCCTTCGAGCCAAAGGGGTAAGTGCATAAAAGCTAATGAAAGACGTAAAATATCACAATAAATTAGCCTGTGAAAGAAAAATAAATTATTAATTTAAAAAAAAAGAAAAGAAACTAATTTAGGGAAACCACATTTTTAATTTGATGTGTTTGGCAATTTTTTATATATTTATCTAAAATTTGTATTAAAACGTAAAAGTATGTTAGTTAAAATTTTAAAAATCAATAAATCAAAATCGATCATTTTTGCTACGTCGAGGCAAATATAATCAAAGCACATTTTTTTCAAAAACGTTCCAAAATAAGAAATTATTTTTTTCGAAAATATTCTGAAATTTAAATGTATCTATCTTATAAATTAAAATTGTCTAGACAGTCTTGATATCTTCAATTCAGAAAAAAATATGGGCTTTTGAAAATCTCAAATTGAGATGCATTCTGTAAAAATCGGAAATGTAGTATTAGATGTAGGCAACAAAAATCGAATCTGTGCCCAGGTAGAAATCTGGGGGAGGGAAGTAGGGGTTGCCAAATGTCCACTTATGCACGGAGAGGGAGAAGGGGGTAAAAAACTTCTTTTTCTGTCCACGTGGTATCTGAACGGCCCCAAAGGCAAGGCAAGGCTCAAGTATGTTTATTTCTAAAAGGGATCGAGACATGTTGATCCATCAAACATGGAGCCAAACCGATCTGCAATAACTCGTAAAATAATAAAGTTATGATCGAAACAAGTTCGCAGTTATTTATTGAACATACCGACTATTTGGTGAACATTATCAAAAAATGATCAAACTATAGCTAAAGTTTCAACGAAGTTAGTCTGAAAAAACATTTTTACTAAATATCCAAAAAGCGAACTCAACAACTCATGAGCATTAAATATAACTTATCAGATTAGCGATACGTTGCTTGATGACAGAGAAACGCACGAAATTAAATTGCATGTTTCGCATAATCCCAAACTTTTGGCCGTATCACCATACTGAGGGGTGAGCCCAAACTTTTGATCGATAGCACAAAATTAAAACAAAAATTGTTTTGATATTTATGAAAATAGATTCAAATGCTATGCGAATTTTTTAATTCGGTCCACCCAACCCTGAACTGATCGGGTTTAAATATAAAGTGTGGTTTTTTGGAAATTTTCCAACTTTAAGCCAAGTTTAAGACATATTTAGTTAACATATACATTTTGCCAAAAATATACGAAAAAGGTTTTGATCATCGACTTTAGAATGAGATCAAAAGAAATGCAATATTTATGTCATAAGATGACTGAGATATGGCCAAACAAATTTTCAAGTTTTTGAGGGGGTGATCCCAAACTTATGGCCGGTAGCGTATATGGTCAGCAAATTCTAATTCAACGCTGCAAGTACCCCAAAAAAAGTTATTTTTTGAAATTCTTTCCAGGGAATTGTCAGTTAGAGCTGTTTTAGTTTGGCGGACCGACTTTTTTCTAATTTTAGGCTATTAAGTGATAATAAATTCTTTTATTGAACAAACACCCCCACGGAGTGGAAAAATTTGAGAATTCGAAAGTACATCTACTAGGAAAAGCTCTTAGTTTTATATAAAATCCAGCGTTTGCGAGTATTTCGTAACGGTTTTTTGCCGCTTGGGGGGGGTGATCACCCCGATCACCCCCCCCATAGGACCGCGCCTGCGTCCATATCAACTTTTTTATGCTTTTACGATATTGGCGTTATTATGCATAGGATTGAGTTGAAAATTTGCAGACGGGGATTTTAAGAAACGGACTATCGATTTCGGTTATCAAATTTTGTAGAAGGGTTCGGCAAAAGGGGTCGTCCATATCAACTGTGCAATATTTTTGCAATATTGGCGTTACCATAGATTTTTATGAAAATTTGCACAAGAGTATTTTGAGAAACGATTAATCGATTCCAGGTTTCAAATTCAGGGTCAAGGGTCGGCCAAAGGGGTCGTCCATATTAACACTGTTTTTGCAATATTAATGCTTAAATACATTTGATAAAGATGGAACTTGGTACGTGGGAATCTCAAGGAACGAGTAATTGATTTCAGGAGTCGAATTTTAAATCAGAGTTCGAAAGGGGTCGTTCATATGATGTTATTAAATATGCATATGATTGAATTGAAAATTTCCACATAAAAGTTTTGAGGGACGCTCAATTGTTTCAGGTTTCAAATATAGAATCAGGGGTCGGCAAAAATGGTCGTCCATATTACCTGTTTACTTTTTTGTGTGCTACATTGGGGGTTATTCTGCGAGTTGAATGACGTGACTCATAAAATTTCACTTATTTATCCTGACTCCGGGAAATGTTTCAGAGAAGAAACGTTAGTATGAATGAGCTCCAAAAATCGATCACAGGAAAATTGAGCTGAAACTTCTAGCCTAGAGCGGTTTCTGGAGTCGGCACAACGATGTGAAATTTTGCATATCACGTCACGTGACTCTCAGAACACATACATACATACACCGGATTAAAATGAAAATTTGCACATGGGAGTTTTACAGCTCATGTAATTGATTTCACGTGTCAAATTTTGACAAGGAATCAGTAAAAGGGGTCGCCCATAATATTTCCAATTTTTTTTTACAATAACTACATCATATCGATAAGGCATCATATCGAGGCAAAAACTCAAACACCGTAGTTTTGCAGGACGAGGAATCGATTCCTGATAACAAACTTTCTATTAGACGACAGAAAAAGGAGTCGTCCACATTTACTGTTTAATGTTCTTGCAATCATTGTTTTATTATGCATGAGATCCATATAATAATTCATTTCCGTGTGTTTAACAAAACGGACTATTGATTTATGAATTTAAATTTTGAATCAGACGATAGAAAAGAGTTCATATTACCTTTTAAATATTTTAGACATCGTTGTTATGCATCCGAAAAAGAAATATTCGTACACGGGTGTTCTTTTCGACGGTCAATCAATTTCTTATTTTAAATTTCCGTTTGGTCGCTTGCAAATTCTGTTTAGTATTTTAAGATTTTTTTTTTTTTCGTGAAAATGCGTCCCAATTACCAACCAAATACAAAATCATCAGCTTTAAAGTTAAAACCGAAACGAAGTTCGTACGGGATCCGCTACTTCTGAAATAAAATTATAAAATATCATTCTGAAGGCTGAACTCAACTTTAATTCATGTTCTTTGGAAGGCATTCTATTCTTATTTTTTATCTAACCCTCCGAAATTCAACTCCGTATTTATATGGGGTTCACTAACATTTTCGTAATACAACACCATATCCAATTACATATTTATATTTACATTTTTGAAAGACTTTTTAAAACACGTTCATCTAACTATCCAAACAAATGACAAATTTTTGACAAGCAGTTGTCTGAAACTGTCACCTTTTATGTAGATTTATTAGTTTATCAACAACCTTTGACTGATTTCAGTAAAAGTGTTGAATTTTAAAATTTCCACGAGCCACAGCACCAAATCTATAGGTGACAGACAAATAAGTATTATTATTACCACCAAAAATGATGTTTCCTTGTGTAGTTGATATTATTCTTCAATGTAGAGTCTTATATAATCAGATGCATTTGAAATAATCAGCTGTTATTTTGTCAAATATGAAACTTTGTGAATTTTAATTATCACTGTGTGAAAAATCAAGAAAAAAAACTGACGAAATGATTTGTTAGAATCTTGAAAACCAGCCGTCAAAAATCACTCCAGTATCATTTGAGTGTTCAACTCGAGCGATTGCCTAGTAATCCTCCAAAGAATCGACTGATAACGGGATATTTTAAATAATTATAGTGAGTAAAATAATATTAGAGCTAAATTTAAATGTATATCGCTAAAGCAATTATGTCATGATTTTGTACAGCGTTTTTTAAGACTAACTATCCCTTCAAGACTCTCAATCTCTAAAGATTCAACGTTCTAACTCGAATATAAAAATACGTATTTTTCTATTTTTTCATCTAGATTACCATTATATGAATATTCTAAATATTTGAAACGGAAAAAACGTAAATCTGAGCCAAAATTTTATTATGGTTTTTGAATTTCAAAGAAAAGAAAAAAAAAACAAACTCACTTGAATTTCATGATATTTTTTTATTTTTGAGTTTCAGAACTACCTTTTTATGTAGGTTTATTAGTTATCAGGCTAAATTTCATAATATTGCTAATTTTTGAGTTCCAGAACTAATTATTAATAGCTGATTAAAAGATGATTAAGAAATAAAAATCTGACTTATGATACTGAAATCAAAAACTATACTTTTTTCGAATTTATCCAATCGATTTTTATTCAAAAATCAAAGTTTTGTTACAATATTTTGATTTTAATTTAGGATTCATGATGATTTTCGAATCAAATATTTTTTAAACCACACAAATTTAACATCCAACTACGATGCAAAAATTTTGATTATCATACCAGTCGAAATATATTTACTTAGGTAGGTACCTTAAAAAAATCAGAGCAAATTCCGGCAAGTGCAAACATAGCTCTTTTTCTCATTTAAAAGTGTTCCAAAATAAACATTTTAACCAGGAAAGTTATTTTTTATATGCATGTTTTCCCCGATGTATCTTTTATTAGTTTTTTAAAGCCATACTCGTTCGGTTATTTCTTATTCCTTCGAGTTAATTTTCAAAAAAATATTCTTCATCATATGTTTTTATATTTTCTTATTTAATGTAGGAATTTCGGCGAATTATGAAATTAAAAGTAGAATTGTTAAACAGAAATTAAAGAAGAAAGTATTGATGGAGAAAAAATCAAAGCTAGAGCACTTTGGAGAAATGACATGTGAGCTAGGCTTTTGTCGTTCCTACATTTTTTAACTTAATTAAAAGTTATTAGTTAGAATTATTGTCATCCTAAAGAACCAATTATTATTTCGCTGAAAAATTAACAGAAGTTGTATTTTGTGATTACAATGAACTTTTGTTCTTCAAAAAGTCATATTGATGGAAAATGTTTTATTTATCAATCAAATTATTTATAGGAAAGTTTTTTTTATTGCATTATGTTTATAATCCACCATCTTTGTAACATTTAAGAGAATAATATTTATAATTTTTTTTTTAGAACGAACTAAAACTAATGAAACTATGTTTTCTTAGACTTCGAAAATGATAATTTTGTAAAAATGGGCAATTTTCTCGTTTTAATTGTCATTAAGTATCTCTTAGCTAAATGAAACCCAAACATTATTAATACATCAAAAATTTATTAATTTCCTAAAAACCTTTCTTTAAAAACCTTCGTGATTGACCGAGGCCATTAATTTTACGCAGAGGTCGAAAGAAAGGCGTTGAAGCTCTCTCTTTGAACATCAATAACGACGCCGGACACGTCCTAATAATCAATGGATAGGTATAAAATAGAGAAAAAGGAAGAAATAAAGAATTTGATAATTTATTTAGGTGAATCAAAATTGACAACATACAAAAAACTCAGAATCAGATAGCCAACTAAATAATAGATAGAGATTTTCAAAACAGATTAAAACATGAATCAAGAATTGAATTTTACAATTTCAATAGAACCATAGAAAATGACAGAACTCTTAAAAAAGGAAATTGATTTTGTACAAAAATTACAAAAAAGACAAAAACGACTAAAATGACAAAGAAATAAGAAAAATGACAAAATTTCAAAATTTACAAAAATAAAAACATTACCAAAATGACAAAAAAAAACAAAAATGAGACGTCTTTGTTTCATAACTTCCTTATAATATATATAAAAAAAGAAAAAAATAAATGGAAAGGTTTTCTACATTTTTTAAGGTATCATTTGGCAATATTTTTTAATAAGTTTTTTTTTTATTTTGAAATTGTGGGGAATTGTGGGCCACCAAATCCAAATTGACTAGATTACGTGCAAAGTTTATGAGTTGACCTAAAACTGAAATTGCATAATTCATTTAGTTATTTTAAAGCAATTTCAGAAGAGGAAATAGAAAAAGAGAGTTGTGAATGATCGAATGAACAAAATATTATTCATAGCTCTTCAATTAGCATATGAAAAATTTACAAATAGGAAAAACGTATTTTAAGTTCTGAAAGTGTGTAAAAACATAAAAATATAGGTGGCCCAAGATACCCCACAAAATGTGGCTCACGATTCCCCCAAGCTATGATTTGCAAATTTGTTGCGTTTGTGTGACTTATTGATGTTTCATCATAAATGTCTTTTTCACGTAAAAGAATAAGTATGAAAAAACTAAGATCATAAGCGTATGAGCATATTTTTGTTATGAACGTTAGGTTCCCCATCGATGCAATGATCGGGTGCTTGTTTAATTATGTAAGTAAATGTTTCCAAGTTTTTTAAGCTTGATAAATAAAAGGAGCATATGATGCGTATTTGCCCACGTTACCCCACTCTCTCCTATGTAATTTTAGAAGTGTTAGAGGTCTTCTGATAGTTCAGTTCCAATCGAAAGCAACTTTCAAATTCACAATAATCTACATTTATTCACGTTCTGAGATGGAAACAATTTGGTCCCCGAACGGAGTACATTAGCAACACCAACAAGTAGTAAAATGTACCACCCAATTGCCCGTCAAAATCGAACGTTAAACAGAACCATATGGGCGGCTGATAACACTCCTTGTAGAAAACTGAATGCGCGATGAGTAAACAATTGTTTACAAAACATGTCTGTCACTGCGAAACTGCGGGAAATGACCGCACTCGTGTGTACATAAATGCATGAAAGAAAAGAAACAATAAACGCTAGACTCGATTGATAACCATACTGAAACGTCAATGGGAAACATTTAGTTGAGAAGGTACGAGAAATGTTTTTCAAAATCAACATCTAGGTAATAATACTAGCGAAACGATGATGACTAAACCGGAATCCTATTCAAAATTACTACATTTGATAAATAACTTGTCAAATTGCTTGATTTTTTAAAGCAAATTTAATAAATATGTTCACTAAAAAACTTTAAATGATGCAGGAATGCATTTGAATCATTCTATTCTTTGACTGCGTTATGGTAAAGTGTTATGTTAAAATGGCTTTATTTAAACAAACATGTTTGTAGCTGTATATTTTGTGTTGATAGTACGCCATAAACATGAGTCAACACTTTCACTTTCCAAGACGTAGTTTATGGTCAAATTGAACAACTCTTAGAGCATTCATATATTTTTTTTTTTGTTTCGATTATAGTCATTTTACCATTTTTATGACATTCGCAACATTAGAGCATTCTTATAAAACAAAAAAAAATCCTTTGAGCAGTTTACACGAAAAAAATCGGATATATTCTTTAACAATACTTATGTTTAACTACATGTTGTTTACTTTATCAATATTATTTATTTATTGTTGCAACACATCATTACAAATCGATTACTATCGATGAATTTTGTGAACGTTTTAACTCAGTGAATCATTTGTTTGATTTTAGTATGTGTAAACGTAGGTTAAAATCAGTTTTAAGCAGAATTCCTTAGACTTCAGCTACAGTCTTAAGCTGTATTAGTCTTCACGGTAACATAACCAAAGACGTAAATAGATAAATTTTTTTATGGAATTTTCCAATTCTCAGGTTGTTTTGGATTCACAACTGTGAATGGAATATTTAATTGAAATCTTGATTGAGGAAAGTCTGATTACTGTGTATGCAATGTTTTGATAATGCAAAATTCAACAAAGTACCTACAGTTTATTTGTTGATGTAACTTCGTTACGCTTTAACGCCATTTGATGTTATTGAGCTTTTGTTTTGTTGCGAAAACAAAACTTGTGTGTTAATCAGATTGAAAAGTAGTAGGTAGTTTAATTAAAATTTTCTAATCAGTTTGAATCTCATACATAGATTAAAAACATTGTTTTCTTGTTTGTTTAACGAGCGTTTAATTTTACAGTAATGATTTGGTCTAATGTGAAGATTTATACATCCTTAAAAATAAATTTAAACCTTCATGTTAATATCTTTGATAGAAATATCAAAGCCAAGTTGCTAACAATCGAGCTCCTCACTGCCCAAAATTAAACCGTGATTAATTACCCAATACTGAAGGGAGACAAAACAATCTCTTTGAGGGAGGCAATTGATAACGATTCACCTGTGATGATTGCGGCCAGGCATCGCCTTTGTTGTCAATCACGGCGAATCTCGCCTGATAATAGCATTTTGCAAAGTTGATCAAATGCATCGATGTCACACGGGTATTTTCGATTCGAGTTTTATAAACCTAGTACATCGATCTATTGAATGGGATTTGATTTTTGTTTTTCGCCTTCACCAACCGTTTTCAATTAAATGATAAGATAGCCCGTGGAATATCTTATTGTTACGGTTTCGGAAAACAAAAGAAGCGATAGGCGTTGGAACCTTTGTTTCCAAGTAGGTAAGACATTGAAAACGATGATGATGGGACTCTAAATTGAAGGCCATAAATTTTGATTCACGAGTTTATTTCAGGAATCCAATATTCATTGAAATCTATGTTAACACATTGCGAACCAAATACGAAATATCTCGTTTTTTTCGCTTGCCGCAGCTGTGCTATGTTTAGAAGCATGACTAAAATCTTATAAATTTAATAAAAAATCTATATTCGTCCAAATTTACCACAACTCTAATTTCGTTAAGGTTCAGTGATTTCTGGGATAAGTTAAGAACAGAAAAGCCGTATTTCATCAATTTATATGCTTATCTCATAAGAAGGCATATTTAGATGCAGACCACAATGGATTTTCCAAAAAACTGTGCACATTTTTTCACTTCTTTCGGCTTACATGTTGATTGTTTACAAAGTACAGTTAATTTGCGGAATGTCAAAAATACATACGTGATGCAGACGAAATTCCCGACTAGTGGGCACCGAGAACTTCCAAATCCGTCCATCAGAAGCGCCAGAATATGAGCAAAAGTTTGTTTTTATTCTAAAGGAAGCAAGCTACAAACACACCGTTTAATACAGTTCAGTTCAGAGCCAGTTCACTCGTGTTGGAAGAAAGTGGTAAAAATTTTGATACTTCAAGCACATTTTGAAAATTTCACAATGTTAATTTTTTTTTTCAAGATCTGCGGCCGTCAATTTTATTTACAACACTAGGTATGTCTATTTTCGCATACTGTGATGCAAAAATAGTTGGAGAAACAGTGTTGTAAAGAAATTTGACGGCAGCAGGTCTTGAAAAATGTTTTGCATTATAAAATATTCAAAATGTGCTACAAGCAGGGTGTTGCCAATATTTTTTTTTCAAAAATCAGGGAGCTGCTGAAATAAAAATCAGGCAAAATCAGGCTATGTTAAAGTAACCGAAATTTCGCTGAGAGTGATGACCTTTTTTTTTGCTTATTGCTCCACATTCACAACACACTCTAATATGTGTTGTGAGCCTACTTGGTTGAATAATTCTACTGAATCAAAGCAAAGATTCCCTTCAATTCTTATTTAAAAAAGGGAATTAAAGGGAATCATTCCATTGCTTTGAATCAGCCACATTTTCACTTTTTAACTTCAGCTTAATCCAGTTTCCAGCTTCACTTAATCCAGTTCCTTGCTACCCATTTTTCATCACATTCACAAAATCCATGCAAAATCAGGCATATTTTTAAAAATCAGGGAAATTCAATGACTCATCAGGTTGTCAGGCTGAGCCTCGAAAAATCAGGCAATCCCTAAAAAATCAGGCACATTGGCATCTACCAATTTCTACCACTTTCTTCCAACACGAGTGAACTTGCTCTTAGAGAACAGTTGTTTAGGAGGGTAGGTCATTATAATTTTTTTTAAGACCGAATACCTAATATTTGGGAAAATCTACTATTCTACTTCTATCAACAATTTTTGTTAATTGTATTTGATTTCAAAACTTGTATACATCTATATGATAAACTATGGATTTTATCCCCAAAAACTTATACAAAAGCTTAAAAAAATATTAAGGCACAGTTATCTCAGACCTTTTACTTTAAAACGGGACATTAAAAAAAAACAGCAAAGCTGAGCAGAAAATGGCCGGAACATTGCAAAATTAATCAAATTTTAATGAACTGGACAATACTAACACGTGGTTAGATGCCGTTCTAATGGCCAAGTAGCTTCTAAATTGGTTGTTAAAAAGGTCATCAAAGAGGACACTCTAGAAAGAGAGTTCGTTGGCGATTCTTGGCCCGAACTTATCCCCGGCCTCGGATGACTTCCCACCTGACGACCCTTGTTTTGACTTAAATTTGGCCAGACAATTTTAGGCCTGAAGCCCCTTCGGTCTTAAAATCCTCAATTTGACAACTTTCCTTCTGACGACCCTCGGTTTGTTGATCTTCTTTTTTGCATCACTCAGTCTGACGATCTCCGTCATAATGAGTTTCGGTCTGACTACCTTCGGTCTAAGAACTCTTGATTTGAAAACTCCCAGTTTGACGACCCTCGTCCTGAAAACCCTGACCTTGACCTTTGCTTGACCCACGTTGACCCTCGGCCAGATAACCTTTGATCTGATAACCATCGGCCTGAAGACCCTCAATTTGATGTCTCTCGGTATGGTGAGCATCGGCCTGACGACTTAGACTGATGACTTTAAATCCTTGGACTGATGACGGACTGAATTCTCGGTTTGAATATTTTCGACATGAGAACACTTGATTTGAAGATCCTCGATTTGAAGACTTTCAACCTGACGATCCTCGGTCTGACGAGCCTCTGCCTGGCGACCTGATGATATTTAGATTGATGACTCTAAGCCTGACGACACTCGGAATGACGACCTTTGGCCTGAAGACACTCGGCCTGACGACCTTCGGTGTGGAGACTTTTGATTTGAAGATTTTCAGCCTAACGAACATCAGACTACTGATGACTCTAAGCCAGACGACCCTCAATCTTATGGCCCTCGTCCTGATTACCATTGGCTTGATTTGATGAGCTTCGGCCGTAAAACTCTCGCTCGATTTGATGAACTTTGGTTTGACTAACTTTAAATTGTTTAATCTCGGCTAGACGACCCTCGGCATGAAGACTCTCGATGAAGTGATTCTCTGTTTGACTTCTGAGGACTTTTGGCAAGATTTATAATTCTTTGGACTGATGATGGACTGATTCCTCGAATTGAATACCCACGGTTTGACAAGTCTCTATCAGACAACCCGTAGACTGATGACCATTAGACTGATGGCTTTCGGCCTGGAGACTTTTTATTTGAAGATTTTTAGCCTCAGGTCTCTTAGATTTGTGACTCTCAGCCAGACTACCCTCTGTTTGATGATTCTCGTCTTGATAGCCGTATTGGCCTAAAGACCCTCGGTTTTTCAAACTAAGGCGTTCAGTTTCCGATTATAGACCTCAACTAAAAGTGATCGTGATAGTTTTCGATGAACTAACGACTTTTTTTTTTCTAGAAAATTACTTTCTATGAACAGTCAGAAGTTCTTTGAATTGTCTTTTCCGATTACGCTATGCAAAAGACCCTTATTCTCTGAGAATTCCTGCAAAGCTGTTCGTTTTTTCTACGCCATTTAAAATAATATGCGAACCTGATAAATCTGCACCCATTGTGTAAAAAATACACCTTAAACTACACTCAGGCAAATTCGTATTATAATTTTCATAAGATATCTCTTATGAACCATTTTGAAGAGTGCCAATTGTTTTTCATAAGAGTGTTATGAAATTATTTCAGTTTTTTCAAGAATATCTTATGAAAAATAGAGGAAACAGCATTGTGAAAAAATAATGAACACATTCTTCATTCTATCACTAATTTTTTCATCGTCGTACGGAATTGTTTAGTTTGTACCCTAATATTAAAAAGTGATTTTTTTAAATGGTAAGTCTGAGTAAAAGTTAATTTTTTGTGACGCTGAAAACATTTGTAAATTAAAATACATATTCATTCGTTTAATTTTGAGCAAATAACCGGCAAAATGCACAAGTCAAACTATTCAGGAGGAAAATCGATCGAGGGTCTTGAACAATGTTTTTTTTTTAATTAGCGAACAAAATAAACGATCAAAACTTTAAAGTTTTCGCTAATTTTTTATCTTGAGAACTTCCAATTTTTCATTTTTGAGCTTGGATGTGTTAAGATTCCTTCAAAAGAAAAAAAACAATTTCAAAAATTTTGATAAAATTTATGCCTAATCAACAATTTTGGCGAAAATATTAAATTTCAAAAAATACTGAAAACAACAATAACACGAATTAACCTTAACATTTACTGGCAACACTGCGTAGCAAATAAACAAGATAACGGTATTAAAGGTGTTTTCTTTATGATCATTTTTCTCTAACATAGAATGTAAATTCGAGTTTCGTGAAGGAAGTTACGATTGAATCATCCTACAATATATTCCTCCTCCCTGCCAATTTATTTGTACTTTGGACACCAATTTCCAATTTATAGAATGACTTAAGAATATTTTTTTAAATAAATCATCGTAGATTGTCAAAACGAGAAGTAGGCGATGGTTTGTTGGTATCGCATGTGTTTTTTTTTCGTTCTATCGCGATGAAAATAAAATTTTTGAAGTTTAACTAGTTTCTTATTGTAAAATTGTGATTTTTTCTGGAAATAGTGGATAATGCATAGTGATCAATAATTGCATGTTTAATTTATTCTCCGATTCTCCGTGGATTTCGTTCACATCGTGATATCGTTGAGTGATTCGCTACAAGAGGAAACACACATGCTACTTCAACAATTGGTAAGTTCGTTCCATTATCCTTCACATTCATTTGTTGTGAACTGGAAGGAATTTCTTCCTGAGACTTCTCAGGAGCCTGCAAAATTTGAAAATTCTGAAATAC
>NC_073692.1:106310508-106371508 GCF_029784155.1 Uranotaenia lowii
GATTTTTCTACAAATGCCTATGATTTTTTATTACTCAAATTGCTATAGTTGCTTCAAAAACTTGATTTTAAAAACCATATTCAAAGCCACAGAACAAAACTGTGTTGCAAATACGCGCCGCTGTGTATTCAATACGCGCCTAGCAGCCGAACACACCCGAAAGCAGCCGAAGACCGAAAACACACCAATACTTACAGACACTATGACTGAAAAAAAAATCAAAATGGACTAATCAAATTGGTAATATTTTGCAGGCTTAAAATGTTTCGTATTCTTCAAAACAAGAGTGGCGCGAATTAGCCACATGGGGCGTTATATGCAGTTTTCCCCTAACGTTTCCCACCGACCCGATTTCATCCATACGTGTCCTTTTTATGATGTGGGATTTGAAAGCATCACTTCTCGTTCTCCTGGATTCTGAATTCTGAGCCGGAATGACGGGACTAAGCATCTCGCACATCATTCTCAGTGTGAATATCCGCTTCCTGTTTCAACCCTCCGGAGCCTGAACGAGCTGGGATAGTGACTGTTTAGTAATATTCATCCATTGACGCCATTTTGGCTTTCCCGGGTGCTCATCTCGACATACATACATGGATGTCTGTCTGTCTTTTCTGTCCGCAAGGTGCGAAAACCGAACGCGTGGGATAAGGAAAACCAATTAAAATTGATGAGGTAAGCAAATCCCATTCGTACACCGCAAACAACATTTCTGGTAAGCTGTTAAGTTCTTGCACCTGATGGCGATGCGAGACCCCATCATGGGCGATGGGCTATGTGTGACCCAAGGAAGATGGTTCTCCAAGTTTTATTTACCCGAATTCAATTGTCCAAAGCCGTGAGGGTGAATAAATCTTTTTGGAAAATGGCTTTTTCTCTGTTTACAGTTACTAGTTAAAATGAGGGCTTTACGAAAAGTATTTCTTGGCCATTTTGGTTAAATGAACTATTGATAATGGAGTGTCCCGGTAGTGTGTGATATTGACTGGGAAAAAATTATAAGATGGTACGAATATCCAGAAAAAATCCCCTGTAATACATATGTCTGCATATACATCTACCAATCACATTAACTCAATTGCAACTGCTTCAATGTACTTGCGCTTTTTGGCAGTTCAAAAGAATATGATCACTCATTATGTCACTAATGAGTAATCCATTAAATCCTATCAAATCTGGACTTTTTTCGAATTTGAATTTGTCTGATGACTTGAAAATTTCTATTCCGATTAAGGAAACTCTAAAAATTTTTATTTTTGGGTGTACATAAGGATAGCCATGGATGTATGGAACATTTAATGGTCGAATTAAAAAAAAACCTTTATGTCGACAAGAATTAAAAAATTGCCCCCTATCTGAATACATTTCCTTGAAATAATACAACTTCTTCTATTCATATTTTTCTCCTGTTGTAGATATTCTTGGTCCCATAAAAACTTTTTTCTATCTCGTCAGAATCACTCAAACTGTATATTGCACATCCATGTGTGTCCAGCCAAATGGATCATGTCGTGTTTCGAAAACCAACCATCCAACCATATATATTTTGTAGATTGGCCCAAAAACTGAACTGTGCAAAATTTAGCTCCATCGGACTTGATTTAAATTTTTTAATGACTGTCCGTCAACTGAATCGTTGATTTAAGTCGCAAGTGACAGAAAGATGTTAAAACGACTATAATCGAAATAAAAAAAGGCTTGATTAAGGGATGCCTCGAAACACTCAAAGTATCGGTTTTTGTTTAACCTTTAGAAGTCACCAAAGGGGAGGAGGAAACCAGAAAAATCGAAATATTTATTTGGATGCTAAATGGCTTGAAAATGCATAAAACATCGAAATCTGGTGTTATGTATTAAAAAATGTAAAAAATCTATTTTAAAATTTAAAAAAAATCACTAAAGGTAATTCGGTTAATTGAAATTAAAGTTTTGATGCTATATAAATAAGAAATGCATGAATCGTCGAGATCCGATAAAATCTCGAACTAAGTTGGGTTTCCAATGAACAGCCAGTTATTCGAAAGTCGGTTTTTCTCCTAAAAATTTTTTTTTGAAATAACACCAGATCTCGAAGTTGAATGCATTTCTAAGTCATTTTGCATCAAAAATAAAATATCAATCATCTGAATTTCATAAAAGAGACAACATAAGATTTTGTTGTTAGATGCTTTTTAAGTTACCGTCAACTGCAAGTTAACTGCAACATGCAACAATTTTCAACTTTAATGGCTTCTAATAAACTTATGTTCACAATTAATTCTACCCCTTATGCATCAAAAGTTTTAAGGATGCTGGGATATCAAATTGGCGTAGTTAGAAAAATTAGAAGTTTCTTCACTTATTTTTAATTTTCTAAAAACATGCGATTTTCACCCTCCTTAGAAAATGGGGTAACTTGCAACAAACTTTGTTTTTAATGAATAATCTTATGAACACGTACGAAAATTTATAGTTTTTAATATTTTTGCGATACCTTAAAGACCATTACGCATGACAACACCAATTGCAGTAGTTTTTGGGTCTGAAAAAACTTATTTTCACATTTTTTCTGAAAATAAGGATGCTGCATACATTTAGGTGTTAAATAGTACTACGAAAAATTCTAAAAGCTGAAATCATAAAAATAAATGTTTTTATGAATGAAATTTCAATGTTTGCAAAACATTTATACTCCAACACATGGAAACGAGATTTACAAGGTATTTCTTTGATTTGCATTTTGTTGCATTTAACCCCAGACATCTAACTGAATTTTAAAAGTTTTCATTTTAAAAAATCGGGTGATTATTCGAAAAATATTTATACACCAACAATATTGGGATAACATGAGAAAACCAGTTAAAATTTTGTAGGTAATTTTATCAAGCCGATCCGTCATACTGGGTAAAGTTTTTTTCGGCATCAAAAAATGTTAAAATTTGTACATTTACTGCTCGATTTTTCAAATTTTACATACAAATAAAAAATTTAAGAAAACTAGCTTAAGATGCGATAGATTATTCCATCATCATTAAAAGATAACTTTATTACAATACATTAAATTAAAAATTGATTCAATGTAGTGTTATATGTTATAACCAAAATTTCGAGCGCATTTTTTTGGCTCAATTAAATCTTGTCGACATTAAGATGGTTTTGCAAGTCGTCTTTGTTTAATATTAATGCAAAACCTCTTCAATCGGTAAATAAATTTTAAGTACATTCAGGCATAACCTTCCTTTGCGGTTTGGACCCGAATATGACCCGAACTGTACTTTCTCGAAGCGACGCGATTCTTAGTGTGATAAAAATATCCCAAAAAAAAATAAAGCTTAGTTTGTTTCATTTGGTTTTCAGGATTTTATAGAGTAAATCATTTATCAGCCCAGTTTTAATTATATAAGCTCAATATTCAGTGAATAATAATATTTTTTTTAATATTTCCATCAAAAAAATTTCAAATCGGAAACCAGAAACTGAGATTATGAAATCTTGTTTTTTTAACTGGGAGGGTCACAATCTTTGTTCAAAATCGCCATATGTTTTGATCTTATATCTGCTCAATTTCCAAACACCAACAAAATCATATGGATATTTTTTCATCATAAATAGATTGTGCAAATGTAGACAATTCCCATATGGTAGAATTTATGAAATTCTGTTCAGTAGTTTTGAAGATACAGCCAAAAAAGTAATTCGGATCCATATGACCCTTACCGGCTATTTGTCTTTTTTTAACCGCATCAGAAGGTTAAGTTTTCTGTATTTGGTTAACTCAATAGAAAGTTCACGGTCTTTGAAGCACAATTTCAAGAAACAAAAAATCGGTGTATCTTTAAACTTTCCACATAATAGAGAAGACTCTAACCTATCCAACGATCTTTTAATAAAAAAAATTGATTTAGAAGATCTTGATGATCTAGAACAACATTTTTTTAAGAATTTGCCAACAAAATTTGCAAGTTTTTGCTTAGTACTTCAAAATTTACATTATAAACACATCTATTCTCCTTCCTCTAGATTCCTTTCAAAATAAATAGTAACTATAATTTTTTTTGATAAAAATCATTTCAAATAAAAAACTATGGCAAAAAATTTATAAATAAAAGCAATCTTGAAGTTCTCTTTGATGGAACCACGGTATAAGAAAAGTTCAGATACGCAATTTTGATAGCTTCTTACGATCTTCGATTAAATCGAAAACCCTCACTGAAGAAGATAATAAGTTGCTAACGAAATACCGGTATTTGAACTTTTCTTATACCGTGATTAAATTAAAGGGAATCTTTCGATTGCTTTGATTCAGTAGAGTTATTGCTTTGATTCAATTGTAAATTATCTAGATCGAGTTAGTCTTAACATTGTATGGCATCACTGTCACAATTGAAAAAAAGGATTGTATTAAAGGTGTTTACTCTATAATATACTCTAATACGAATAAAGAAAACAGTATTGTGTTGAGCGAAGATAGTTACAATTCATTACAATGTATTATTCCTCCTTCATGAGTTATTTGTACTTTGGACCAGGGCCGTAGGAAGAAAGTCATGGAGAGGGTTTTGATGACTGATTTTTACTTATGATTTCTTGCCCAACAATTCATGAATACGTAAAAAAAAAATTTAAATAAATTATGTTTGTGACTATATGCTTATTTATTTTTAAGTTCTTTGACATTAAAAGTCTTAGTATTAAACTTTCATTTTAGAAGATTGGTCCTAAACCTCAAAGGTGAGCTAAATTCACTTTCATCAATGGTTAAAATCTTTGAATCTGTTTAGGAGTCTGGTAGATCAAACTTAGTTGAATTTGGCATAAAATAAGCTTTTTGAGGACAGTCTCCCTTTTCTTAAAAAAACTAACTCTACACTCAAAACAAACCAGCCCAGTCTTCCAAATTATTTTGCAAATTCAAAATTTAATCTTTAATGGAAATAAATAAAAGTAAGAGATAAATATCATCAGATTTGCGGATCAAATTTTCTTGATGCAAACTTGAACCAAATTGCATGAAACGTGGCTTTTAAAAAACTGCAATATTAACACATTGCGTTTTTTCGCTTGCCGCTAATATGTTCAATAAAAAGCATAATTCATAAGTTATGAATCTTATAATGAAACCTCATTCTACAAAATTTAACACAACACTCTCTGTTTCTCAAATATTTATATTAAACTAGCAATTTGAATTTTGTTTATTGATTTCTGAAACATTCTATAGTGAATGTTTACTGTACTTAATGTTTTAATAATGTTTAACATTACACTGGGAGAATATAAAATTTTGTGCAGATTTTGTAGGTGAAGATGTTTCTTTAACAGGAAATATTTTTTCCAAAGAATCAATTCCGTAATGAAAATCCTGTGTATGATTTTATAAAATAAAATTTGGGGTTTTTGGTTTGAATAAAGAACTTAAATTCAAACTTTTATTTGAGATTTTCAAATGAATTGTGTTAACAAACTAATTTTGTTCAAAAGTTGAAAATCTGGAAATTGAAATGACAAGCAATCTTAACACATTAAGGACCGGGAAGAAATCTTTATTTAGAAACACCAAAATTGTCGAATAAAGTTGAACTTTGTCACTTTGTCGAATAAAGTTTAACACACAAATTCAGACCATTTGAATTATTTCTTCGAAGTGTAGCACTCTGTTGGCAAGCAAAAAAAAAAACGAGATACATCTTACATTACTCAAATACTTACATTATTAAAATTCTGTGATTTAGGTTTAATCTGAATTCACTATTAAAATAACTTATTATTTATCTATATTGTGAATCAGCATTAAAATATGAACTTACAAAGATCTGCATCTGATTTTTCAATTTTGGATTGCCATTTTGAAGCTTTGATTTTTTTAATTTTGTGTAAGAATTAAGTTTAAAAACTTCGAATTTGAATATAAAACAAAATTTCTCTTCTTTCATATTCGGAAAACTATATAGTGCATAAGATCTCGAAAAACTTGATTTGAATTTGAAATGAAATGCAAAAACAAATTTCAACCAGGATTTCATAGCAGCTTTTCATTTCTAATTTATTATAATTATTTGAACTAAAAATGATGACTGGATGGAGCCCATTTTCAACCTAGACATACCATACAATGTAACTATCAATGATAGGGACGTGTGGGAGTCAGGTGGACCTGCGGTTCCTCCCAGATCGATCCTATTCTTCACTGATGAGTCAAAAATGGATAAAAGAACTGGGGCAGGGGTTTTCGGACCTAGACTCAGGATCTCAATTCCTATGGGAAACTGGCCAACAGTATTCCAAGCTGAAATTCAAGCAATGCACTTTAGCTTGTTTGAAAAGGGGATACAGGTACACAAGTATCTGCATATTCTCTGACAGCCAGGCTGCTCTTCAAGCACTAAGTACGTTCACATGTTACTCCAAACTAGTTTGGGAGTGTATAGTTGCACTAAGAAACCTGGCCATAAAGAACAGAGTATCTTTATTCTGGGTACCAGGTCACTGCGGTATCCTAGGGAACGAAGAAGCAGACCAACTAGCTATGGAAGGATCTCAGGGACTGTTGATTGGACCTGAACCTTTCTGCGGAGTGTCGAGAAGTGCCTTGACTATGGAGCTCAAGAACTGGGAAAGCACCACTATTGTTTCCAACTGGAAAACAGCGGAGGGAGCAACTCAGGCAAAAAGATTCATTGAACCAAGCGCACGACTCTCAAAAAACATGTTGAACTTAAGTAAGCACGAATTAAGTACTTACACAGGTCTCTTGACCGGACATTGTCCAACAAAACAGCATCTCAAAAGGATAAACATAATTCTAAACGATGACTGTCGGTTCTGCGGGTTCGAAAAAGAAACTGCTGAGCTTCTTCTATGCAACTGCTGCGCCCTCCTAAAAAGGAGAGAGCGTGTACTTGGGGCAAAGTTAATAAGCGCACAAGACATATGGTTGCATATCAGCCCTAAGAAGGTTATATCATACATCTTTGATATCATACCCGATTGGGATAAAATGCTTAGTCAGCAATCAACTGTCACTCCAATCAATAGTGCAGATGAACCTGACAGCATATATGTAGTAACGCGGGGTAAACACCACAATAGATCAACTACTGGTCGCAGTGGGCTTTCACCTACAGGAAAAAAAACTAAAAATCAAGAATCCTGAACTTTATAAAGAATTCGACTTACGAAAATAGGAATTCAATTTAAGTTATAGGAATTTTTGAATCTGAACCTCCGGAATGGATTTAATTCAACTCAAAATTTAATATTCAGACCTGAACTTCGATGAACAAGTGAGAATATTTTGATAAAGTATAGCATAATTTTGGACTTGGGATGGATTTTAGAGGTTTTGGCATAAGTTTTTAGTCTAGATTGTTACTCTTGATTAACCTTACTCTATTTCCATAATTTAATTCCAGATTTAAAATTTTGAGTGTAGAGTAGAATACCTTGCTTGCTGTTTTGGATTCTCATGGGGAGGGGTTTAACCCCTAAATCTCCCTTTCATGTTCCTACGGCCATTCTTTGGACACCTATGGATGTAGTTTAAGAAAAAAATAAAAAACTGTTTATTTTGATATTCATTGCATGTGTGCATTGTTTTTTTGTGAAAAGCTTTTTTTTGTTATGAAAGAAATATGTTTTTTTGATGTGTTTCCATGAAAATGGTTCCCTTCACCATCGAATCTTCAGTTTGATGAGTGTTTTCATTTTTTTTGTTTTTGTATATCACCGTAGGTTGTCACAACGTGTTTGATAAACTTTATAGTGCACCGCAACGTTTCTTTGAATCCTTATTTCAATGTGAACACAAACATCAACTTTGTAGGATGAGAACTGCTTCTATAAATCTGACAGAACGCTCACTAACGACCACCGAGAAGAAATTGAGAATTATCAAACACTCCGTATTGAAGTTTTTAATTCTGAATATATTATTTGGTACCACGGATAGCCTCGTCACATTTCTGGAACCTTTAAAATCGAATTAGAAAATCAATTTTATGGTTTTTTCAGAAAGCAACAATATATTGTAGAATGATTTAAATGTATTCGTACTTTTGACAATTTGCTACAGTGTTGCTTATTACTTTAACGACTAGGACGACTTGGGTACGACTATGTTCCATAGAATTTTAATTGTTAATTTTCACAATTTTATTCGTTATTTTACATTTTTCCGAAATATTTTGAATAAAATTGTTTCAAATATTTAAGTTGAAATAATTTTTTTTCAAAATTTTTAGATCAATATTCATCTTTGAACGAATCTAAAAACATCTAAGCTCAGAAAGGTAAAATTCTAAGTTCTTAGGAAAAAAATATTAATGAAAACTCACGCTAAAAAAAGTTCGTCTAGAATCCTCCATCGTTTTTTTCTCAATTGTGCGTTGGATAGGAAAGAACCTATTCTATATTGTGGCATGTTTTCAGAGATGCAGATTTTGTTTCTCTTAAAAGATCACTTAAGAAATACACCATAAGTCACAAACGTTTTGAGTCGCCAAGTGCCATAGCTTTGAAACTGTTTTGAAATTTAATTAAATTTATTAGTTATTTTTTTTAAATTGGAAACTTTATGGACCCAGGCGTTTTTAAATTGGAAAAACAAAATCAAATAAGATCCATTCTACTATCCATGTATTACAGATAACTTCGAAAGAAAAAAAAATCCAATGCATCATTATTTTCTACTAGGTACGTTGACTGCTACCTACATACACAAGGTTTGAAATAAATCAAACAATAAACCATCCAGCATGATTTGTTTCCTTTTTTTACTTTTTTTTCTTCCGGGTAAAGCAATGGGATTGAGAGTGTCTCAATTGCAAATAAACAGAATTTGAAGATGAAAAGGATTATTGGTATTTTTTTATTCAATTCATACATAAATACTTCATTTAACTCTTTCAACATCAAACCAAACCACTGCATTTGCAGAGGTTTACAAAAAATCTGAAGAAACCAAAATTGAAGTTAAAATACAAAATTAAAAAAGCAATGGGTTGCTCACAGAATGGACATAAAAATCAATAAAATGAGAATGAATACTAAAACTAAATTTATTTGGATTTTTGTCTTTTGAAACAGAGGTCTCACGGGATAAGCAAAATTTTCCAGGAAATTCTTTACAACGATACATCGTCATTCAGTATTAATAGGGTTCAGACTCTTAGAAAATTGTAATAATCATGATTCGAAGGTATTATTAACTGGAAATTGAAGAAATAGAAAAAATAGAATTTAGCCATTCCTTTTTTTTCAATACGAACCCCGTACGATTTTTTCAATTTTTGATTTTCAATTTTAGCATGATTAAAGTTTTTCCACATTTAAATTTTTTATGTAGTTCTCTTGTTTGCTGCCAGGCATGCTAAGAACAGTAAGTGTCCATTATCAGGGAGCTCAAATGAGCATGTTGGTATGGGGAAGTACGGTGAAAGAAAAAAATTCAATTCCATGAGATTTTCAATGATCTGTTACTCGGCTTCTATTTTTTAACGGATGCAATTTAAAACAAATTCTCCTTGAATCAAACAGTAACTGTTTTTTTTATTTAACTCGTCTGTCTTTTTGAATTCATTTATTGGAACCAAAAAAAAAACGAATCAGTTGATTCACATTTCCAAAACTTTCTTTATAAGAATCTAGCGTAGTTTCGTGGTAAGGCTATGATCATTCAGTATCCGGGCAGTTACAAACGTGTGTATTTTAAAAACGGTTCATTTGATCGAAATACTTTCTATGAAGGAAATGAAGGTGTTGATTTGACATTTAATGTAAAAATATAAAAAAAATGTTTATCGATGATTTCAAGAAATACTTTAACTTTTTCAAAAAATCTCTTTTTTATCTTTGCACACTTTTTTCAGTCATGTATTGATTTATTTTTTTTCATCGCAGAAGCAAAACCTTTGCAAAATCATGATATTTTACACAAATTCACCTGGAAAAACTAATTGGAATCTGGTTCGAACCTTTTCATGAGTAGGCATCTCGAAGAATTTGACCTCTTAAATTCGGTTATATCAAAAATTTCTTTGTCCATCAGAACACATCTGTCACATTGCGTAAAAACCGGTTGCACAGATTGTGATCCATGGAACTGATCATTATTAGTTATTTACTCGATGTCTACTAGTCAGGCAACACTTTTTGCCAGCCTGAAACGGATTTACTGCATAGTTAGGCGGTCTACTTTTAGTTATTCTTAATAACCATAGTCTATTTACCCATATTTGAGATCAAGGGTCCTACTCCGATGCTTGGTTTGAACTTCGTGAGCATCCTGAAGTGGCTCCTTATACTTCATAACCGTTTGAGCCAACAAAAAATTAGAAAAAATCAACAATTCATGAGTTTTCAAGTCGACAATGAAGAATTTTCGAGGCGCAAAATGCGTAAAAGAAGCAAATTTGTGCAAAATTATTTTTACCATGTCTTTTTGCATCGTGAATATCTCAAACACACGTTAACTTAAAAATCTATCAAAAATAGGCAAGATAGTCCTTTTTATAACCAACACAACGCTACTAAAGTTTTGCATATCCGAGCTCTAGTAACGTAGCTATCACCGAAATAAAGTGCCCGGATACTAAATGATCATAGCCTTATCTAGTATATCTAAATTTCAATTGATTGATTGATAATACAGAATTTAATTTAAATTCTAAAATTCTTATAAAATTTACAGTTTCTATCTCTAATGTAGCACTGCCTTTTATTCTCTAGGAGGGAAGGATAAAAAAAATAAACCAAATTTTCAATGAATTGGAACAAATTTGTAAAATTGGATATTTGACTGACATACTCCAAGCATCATCGTGCACATAACTAGTTCCACCCCATGTTCTTAATCCACTTACGATGAAGGAAAACTGACAAGCAAGTAAAACTCGGTCGGTCCCAAAAGATCACTGCATCAAGCTAATTGAAATGTCCAGACGGTTCAATGGTTACAAAATTTCGCCTTTGGATTATTTGGATTATTGTACCACAGGTTTTCTATTCGAAGGCTTTCTCTCAGATCCGTTCACTTCGAACAAGACGACGAAGCAAAAAGGCTTTTCTCGGTGGATTTGACAAGCCAGCCAACCGGTTGAGGCTGGTAATTCGACCGTATGTAGGACTACCCATTTTCAATCATCTTGCTTGGCAAGTGCCGCTTCAGGTCACTCACAAGGATTTGTCGGGAAAGCATAATTTATCAACTTTGTCACTACTAAACCAGTCCTAGTGCTGGGAGTGCAACTGACGGCCATGCCAGCAGCATCAAGGACGAACATATTGTCATCATAACTTCATCATCGTTGATGGAAAATTCACTATTGAAAAGCGGTGATTAAGCATCGTTCAGACAAAATCTAAACATCGGAAGACAACATATGCATTACGTAACACTGAAATTTTAACAAACATTTGTTTCTTATTATTATGGAAATGATTTTGAGAAACAACTTTATGAGATTCAATCTGACCATAAAAAAAAATCCATTGATTTTAAAACTTCAGAGACTGTAAGACTTATGGACTTATAGATTTATTGACTTAGAGGCTTTTATACTAAGAGATTTATAGAATTAAAGACTTATAGACTTATAGACACAAATCCTGTCTTGACTAAAACTGCACCAAAGAAAAAAACGCTTTAGAAGTAACTTATTTGACCGATCTTTTTGATATTTTCAGACAGTCAAGTTTAACGCATTTGTGGGCTGCAGTAGATTAAGTCTATTTGTTGTGTTATTTGTGTTACCATCCATCCAAATATTTTGACATTATAAAATTTCGTCCAACTGTATTTACTTACCACGAATTTATCACACATTGAAAGTCAGTTGAAGCAATTAAATAATTAAATATTAAGATCAACTCAAGAATTTGTATATTTTTATGCTCAAAAATTATAAACATGGAATTCATTTTTTTTAAAGTGATATTATTTTAACGGATGATCGATTTATACGCCGTTTCGTAATCTCAGTAATAATCAACATACGTCTTTGCTGCTGGCCCCTGGCTGCCCCTGCAGGTAGGGGAAAAGTTCATATAACGCCCCATGTGGCTAATACGCGCCACCCTTGTTTTGAAAAATCTGAAACATTTTAAGTCGGCAAAATATTACCAATTTGTTATAAATGCTGTGATTGGTCATGGCAAGTATGAATTTTTCCGTAAAGTGCCTCTGTGTCGTGATAATTTCACAATTTAAGTTTTTCTTCATTTAGATCTTCATTTTAACATACATTTAGTAAGGTGTCACCAAGCAGAGAAAAACGAATAAGACAAAATTTTATGACACATCGATAGAGGAGAATCTAAGCTATGCTTTTATGCTAAAAAATCATACTGAACTCGCTAAGGTATGATTTTCATGGGTATGTTCTATCACGGCCCATGCGCTCGTTATAACGCGCCAATCGTAGTAGGCTGGAAATAGCATTAATTTTTCAAAACGGCCAATTTTCATTGAAAATGTACAAAAAGTCTAAAACTATATTTTGAGCGTTAATTCAGCCCAAAAAATCTATTTTTCCTTTTATTTTAATTTTGATTAATCCATTTTGATTTTCTTTCCAGCCAAAGTGTCTGTAAGTATTGGTGTGTTTTCGGTCTTCGGCTGCTCTCGGGTGTCTTCGGCTGCTAGGCGCGTATTGAATACACAGCGGCGCGTATTTGCAACACAGTTTTGTTCTGTAGCTTTGAATATGGTTTTTAAAAATCAAGTTTTTGAAGAAACTATAGCAATTTGAGTAATAAAAAATCAAAGGCATTTGTAGAAAATACTTTTTTTCAACGATTACACCCATTTTTAACAAAATTTGTACGTGGAGTACCTACATAAAAAATCCGCGATTCGCTTAGGTGGCGCATAATAGGGCATGTTCCCCTATTCTAGGAAGCTTATAACCACTTCGAATTTTAGCTGCCGGTAAGGCAACATCAAGGCGTTGCGTTGTGGCAGCGTGTTTGGCTCTCATCCAGGACTAATTTTTTCCATTAGCTTGTTTGATTGATTGAGTAAGCGAATCAAATAATTGTGTAGCAGAACTGGCGTGCGTTCTGGCATATGTCGAACAAAGTTAAAAACAAAGCAATTAAGTAAGATCAATTGAGGGAGGTGATGGGAGGAATAAAGATGGATGCCGAGAAACCGGCAGAACCACATGGGCTGGTGGTGACCAAAGTAAGAGAGGAGAGGAGAATATTTTTGTTTTGTTTTTGCCGATTAAACGTTTACTTGTGGGCTGGATAGAAAGCCGTTCAAATCTGTAATGGAACCAAAAAGTTTCAATAAGAACTTAAATTTTGGGCTGAATAAAACGAACTTCAGTACATTGATTATGCTGATTAAGCTGTGTTCGACCTTTTTAACGAGACTATTGGTTGCTTGGGGAGTCAATCAGGTGGGCTAGTTTACTTACAGGTATTCCGGCATCCGTGTATATACCTGGCCAGCTGGCAACTGATTGAACATTCTTATTATATAGTCAGTTAAATGAGGAAACACATCATGCCGGGAAAAGAGCCCAATACGCCTGGCATACCAAAACCAGACTCGCGCCAGCCTGTTCGCTGGACCACATCGGCGCTTGCAGTAAATTGAGTCTTTTTGGGCTCATTTGGTATATCTCCCCGGGGTATTAAAAGCTTTGTTTTGGTTCAGAATTCATCCATGTTTTTTTGCAGAATTTTTAAGTAATGTTTACATGAATAAATTTGAATTTTTAAATTTGTATGGGAAAATTGAGTTTTTGATTCTAAAAATTCAGCATGATATTTGATTCTTCTAAGGAACAGAGCCTAATTGAAGTTTTTGTGACAATTTATAAACTATTTGAAGAAAATTTTTCGCTGAACAACTTGGTTGAAGACCGTAACTTCGTTTCTAAGTAGGCAAAAAAGTTAGTAGCTTTTTCATGGGGGTATTTCGAAGTTACGGTCTTAGTAAAAGTTGTTCAGCGGAAATTTTCTTTTAAAGAATATAAAAAATGGCATAAACACCAGAAACTGGCTCAGTTCTACAGAAGAAACAAATATGATGTTGATTTTTCAGTACAAACATTCAATTTTCCCATACAAACCTTAAAGTTCAAATTTACTCATGTTAACGTTACCTAATAATTATGAAAAAAAATGGATGAGTTTTTAATCAAAACGAAGATTTTTAAACCCCATGGATTGAGAAATTCAAAAATGACCCGAAATTTGCTCATTCTTCTGCTCTATAGCTAAGTTAAGCATTTCAACAGACCCAATAATGCAAATTTCCTTTTTAAAGCATTTTCATCCATTTAGGAATATTCATTCCTATTATAATGCAGATTCAGGTATGAAAGGCTTAAGCAGAAATTTTTTACGGCCGTTTAAGGATACGATTTTATCGGAATGTATTCTACTAAATTTAATCAATCCCATTAAAACTTCACAAGGTTCACAAAAATAAACCAGCTAATAGTTGGTACGTTTCAAAATGACTTTATTTCTATCGTTTTATTAGTTTTGCAACTGAAGCCAAAACTGTAAACTGGTTATTGGCAAATTGATTTCATGATCTACAAAATAGTTTAAAAAGAAAGCAAGAGAATTTATGTATAAGGTTTATTTTAGCATAGAATATATGAATCATCATAAAACATTGGAAAAGCATGGAAAATAAGTTAAGTTTCCATTTTGTATAGAAATATCTCGAAGAACCCTGATCGAAGCTCAGAAATTTCAATTGAAACTGTCACAACACACTTATCTTTAGGAATACTAATAAAACACTTATTTTTACTGTAACGTTGAACTTCATCGTCTGTGTCATCAAAAAGCGCTAGAAATCGAGATTCGGGAACGTAAGTGGAGATGGATTGGGCACACGCTGCGAAGAGATGAAAACGAGATTTGCAGAGAGGCGCTTGACTGGAATCCAGATGGGCATCGAAGAAGAGGCAGGCCCAAAAGCTCGTGGCGGCGAAGTCTAGCCGCTGAAATCCGCACAGTTGACGAGAACCTTGGCTGGCAGCAAGTGAAGACGCTGGCTCCGGATCGCCAGCAGTGGAGATCTTTTATCTCAGCTTTATGCACCGGTCAATCGGCGCTGGACCCTTAGGTAGGTAGGTAGGTATGTTCCTATTTATTTTCAATTTCAATACTCCCATTACCAAAAACGTTTGATTAAAAAATTTCACGATTTCAAGATGTTTTGCAACGTTCCAATAAAAAATTTAGAATGTTTAAGAATAACTACAAAAAAAAATTTCATCGCTCATCTTGAAGTGACGCATTTTTTTCCCTTTTTTTATAAGAACGGTAACTATTTATTTGTAGATACATATACATAAAAAATTAATCCATTTTACAATTTCCTACTTGCTATCTAAAATCTGCTCCTATATTCTCTCTTCTATCTCCAATCTCCAGTCTCAGATCTCAGATCTCCAATCTCCAATCTCCAATCTCCAATCTCCAATCTCCAATCTTCAATCTCCAATCTCCAATCTCCAATCTCCAATCTCCAATCTCCAATCTCCAATCTCCAATCTCCAATCTCCAATCTCCAATCTCCAATTTCCAATCTCCAATCTCCAATCTCTTATCTCATATCTCCAATCTCAAATCTCCAATCTCCAATCTCCAATCTCCAATCTCCAATCTCCAATCGCCAATCTCCAATCTCCAATCTCCAATCTCTAATCTGCTATCTCCAATCTAAAATATCAATTCTCCAGATTGAAATATTTATTCTCCAATCTCCAATCTTTAAATCTAAAATATCAAGTCTCCAGATTTCATTATTCAGTCTTGAATAACATGTCTCCAGACATAAATATTCAATCTTCAATCTCCAATCCTTAATCTAAAAAATTAAGTCTAAAAACTTCAATTTCCAATCTCAAGTCTCCAGTCTCCAGTCTCCAGTCTCCAGTCTGCAGTCACCAGTCTCCAGTCTCCAGTCTCCAGTCTTCAGTCTCCAGTCTCCAGTCTCCAGTCTCCAGGCTTCAGTCTCCAGTCTCCATCTTCCAGTCTCCAGTCTACAGTCTCCAGTCTCCAGTCTCCAGTCTCCAGTCTCCAGTCTCCAGTCTCCAGTCTCCAGTCTCCAGTCTCCAGTCTCCAGTCTTCAGTCTCCAGTCCAGTCACCAGTTAACAGTTACCATTTACCAGTTTCCAGTCTCCAGTCTCCAGTCTCCAGTCTCCAGTCTCCAGTCTCCAGTCTCCAGTCTCCAGTCTCCAGTCTCCAGTCTCCAGTCTCCAGTCTCCAGTCTCCAGTCTCCAGTCTCCAGTCTCCAGTCTCCAGTAACAGTCTCCAGTCTCTAGTCTCCAGTCTCCAGTCTCCAGTCTCCAGTCACCAGTCTCCAGTCACCAGTCCCCAGTCTCCAGTCTCCAGTCTCCAGTCTCCAGTCTCCAGTCTCCAGTCTCCAGTCTCCAGTCTCCAGTCTCCAGTCTCCAGTCTCCAGTCTCCAGTCTCCAGTCTCCAGTCTCCAGTCTCCAGTCTCCAGTCTCCAGTCTCCAGTCTCCAGTCTCCAGTCTCCAGTCTCCAGTCTCCAGTCTCCAGTCTCCAGTCTCCAGTCTCCAGTCTCCAGTCTCCAGTCTCCAGTCTCCAGTCTCCAGTCTCCAGTCTCCAGTCTCCAGTCTCCAGTCTCCAGTCTCCAGTCTCCAGTCTCCAGTCTCCAGTCTCCAGTCTCCAGTCTCCAGTCTCCAGTCTCCAGTCTCCAGTCTCCAGTCTCCAGTCTCCAGTCTCCAGTCTCCAGTCTCCAGTCTCCAGTCTCCAGTCTCCAGTCTCCAGTCTCCAGTCTCCAGTCTCCAGTCTCCAGTCTCCAGTCTCCAGTCTCCAGTCTCCAGTCTCCAGTCTCCAGTCTCCAGTCTCCAGTCTCCAGTCTCCAGTCTCCAGTCTCCAGTCTCCAGTCTCCAGTCTCCAGTCTCCAGTCTCCAGTCTCCAGTCTCCAGTCTCCAGTCTCCAGTCTCCAGTCTCCAGTCTCCAGTCTCCAGTCTCCAGTCTCCAGTCTCCAGTCTCCAGTCTCCAGTCTCCAGTCTCCAGTCTCCAGTCTCCAGTCTCCAGTCTCCAGTCTCCAGTCTCCAGTCTCCAGTCTACAGTCTCCAGTCTCCAGTCTCCAGTCTCCAGTCTCCAGTTTCCAGTCTCCAGTCTCCAGTCTCCAGTCTCCAGTCTCCAGTCTCCAGTCTCCAGTCTCCAGTCTCCAGTCTCCAGTCTCCAGTCTCCAGTCTCCAGTCTCCAGTCTCCAGTCTCCAGTCTCCAGTCTCCAGTCTCCAGTCTCCAGTCTCCAGTCTTCAGTCTCCAGTCCAGTCACCAGTTAACAGTTACCATTTACCAGTTTCCAGTCTCCAGTCTCCAGTCTCCAGTCTCCAGTCTCCAGTCTCCAGACTCCAGTCTCCAGTCTCCAGTCTCCAGTCTTCAGTCTTCAGTCTCCAGTCTCCAGTCTCCAGTCTCCAGTCTCCAGTCTCCAGTCTCCAGTCTTCAGTCTTCAGTTTCCAGTTTCCAGTCTCCAGTCTTCAGTCTCCAGTTTCCAGTCTCCAGTCTCCAGTCTCCAGTCTCCAGTCTCCAGTCTCCAGTCTCCAGTCTCCAGTCTCCAGTCTCCAGTCTCCAGTCTCCAGTCTCCAGTCTCCAGTCTCCAGTCTCCAGTCTCCAGTCTCCAGTCTCCAGTCTCCAGTCTCCAGTCTCCAGTCTCCAGTCTCCAGTCGCCAGTCTTCAGTCTTCAGTCTCCAGTCTCCAGTCTCCAGTCTCCAGTCTCCAGTCTCCAGTCTCAAGTCTCCAGTCTCCAGGCTTCAGTCTCCAGTCTCCATCTTCCAGTCTCCAGTCTACAGTCTCCAGTCTCCAGTCTTCAGTCTCCAGTCTCCAGCCTCCAGTCTTCAGTCTTCAGTCCAGTCACCAGTTAACAGTTACCATTTACCAGTTTCCAGTCTCCAGTCTCCAGTTTTCAGTCTCCTGTCTCCAGTCTCCAGTCTCCAGTCTCCAGTCTCCAGTCTCCAGTCTCCAGTCTCCAGTCTCCAGTCTCCAGTCTCCAGTCTCCAGTCTCCAGCCTCCAGTCTTCAGTCTCCAGTCCAGTCACCAGTTAACAGTTACCATTTACCAGTTTCCAGTCTCCAAGCTCCAGTTTTCAGTCTCCTGTCTCCAGTCTCCAGTCTCCAGTCTCCAGTCTCCAGTCTCCAGTCTCCAGTCTCCAGTCTCCAGTCTCCAGTCTCCAGTCTCCAGTCTCCAGTCTCCAGTCTCCAGTCTCCAGTCTCCAGTCTCCAGTCTCCAGTCTCCAGTCTCCAGTCTCCAGTCTCCAGTCTCCAGTCTCCAGTCTCCAGTAACAGTCTCCAGTCTCTAGTCTCCAGTCTCCAGTCTCCAGTCTCCAGTCTCCAGTCTCAAGTCACCAGTCTTCAACTTATTTGACAATTTGACTGGAAGACTTATAATGATTCTGCTTTTTTGGAGTGATAGACCAATTTTTTTCTAGATTGTTAGACTTAAATTCGCAAAGAAATTGAAAAATTTCGATTACTGGAGTGATTGACTTGTAGATTTTTACAATTATCGACTTTTCATTTCTAAAAAATTTTTACCCCAAAGTTAATTAATATTCACATATTCATTTTCCTGGCAGGCTAGTCACAATCCAACACGAGTCATCTGAATCAAAATTGGATGATCTGTTTTGGGAACCAATGAAGAAACCGCCTCGCCACATCAACCATATAATGTACATTTGTGCAGCATATGAATGGAAGCAAAAAAATCTGAAATCAAGATTCTACCTTTAGGGGAGAATGAGGATACTTGATCCCTGGGGACATTTGATTCCTTAGCTATATCTCAAAACTGGAATGTCGTACAAAGATGAAATGTTCTAGAACAATGTACCAAATGGAACAAAACAGCAATGGTTGAAGCTCAAAAAATTTAAACAAAATAAGTTTTTGTGTTTTTGAACATTGTTTGAAAAATTTCACAAAATGTGACTTGAAGATCTTTTTTCATCATTTTAAAATGTTCGTAACATGGAAATATTATAACAAAAATATTTATCCCAATACATCAATCTTTCGAGTGTAAATTGAACTTTAAAATACAATATTTTCAAAGCGATGGAAAACTCCCAACTTTTATCAGAAAAAGTTTTCTAAAATGTTGATTTTGGGTACAATTGATCCCTAATATATGGGTACAAATGATTCCGGTATATTCTTCTTCTCAATGGATCGTGGTCATTGCTGATTACGAGATTACTAATATTTATCCAATAGCTAATATTCATCCATCAAATATCTGAAGAGAAGGGCTAAAATAATTGATTTTCTCTTGTTTATAAAAAATTGCGCCCGTAAGTATGCAATTCCTTAAGGGTTGAGAATAAGCTATAGAATTTTTTTCTGACAATTATAGATTGTGAAATGAGAACAAACATAACCAAAATAGTCAGTTAACATTATATTTTGACGTTTTGTTTGATTCTTCCATGGATTAGGGCTTCCTGAATAAAGGATCGAATATCCCTTAACTTCAAAAATATCGCAATTTTTTTACTACCACGAAAATGCTTCTAGTTCATCTACGGGTTCAAGTATCGTTCTAATTTTAGGAGCATAGAAACTTGAAATTACACGCTATCAGAAAATGTTAAAGAGTGCGAGTTGCTAAATTTTTCCAAAAAGATATGGTGAAAATAAGAAAAGGGGATCAAGTATCCCCACTCTCCCCTATTGAATGCTAAAGTGGGGAGCAATATCTATTTGTTCACTCTTATAACAAGATACATTAAATGAACTTAAGGATTGGTGAACGTAATTGATTTAGGGTAGCAAATTGTTGAAGTCAAGGTATTACTTGGACCATATTGATAAATTTTTCCAAATATTTCCTTCCACAAAAATAAGCAAGTATTTATTTCAAACACTATTTTTTCAATTCGAACGGAATCTTAATGTTCAACATGTTTATCTTTGAAATTGGAGTCTATAAATTCAAAGCAGATTGAAAACATTTATGAAAATTTTCTTATTAAATTTGTTGTGTGTTACTTGGAATCATGGTTTTATATCAAGCGGTTTAATACACTTCCTGAAAACAAAAAATTCATTCAGTAGCACGACACCCTATTAATTGCATCTAAATAGTCCGGCATGACT
Source organism: Uranotaenia lowii (assembly GCF_029784155.1). Classification (NCBI taxonomy): domain Eukaryota; kingdom Metazoa; phylum Arthropoda; class Insecta; order Diptera; family Culicidae; genus Uranotaenia; species Uranotaenia lowii. The sequence continues at coordinate 106,330,591 of NC_073692.1, forward strand.
TTGGGCGTAAACAAACATTCCCGTGGAAAGACCATCGCAATAAGAAGCCACCGGGCGCTAGCCACTCTCGGACCAGGAATGCATCTGGGTCATTTCCGGTCTAAGTATTCCGGGATGCTACCCGGGCATAAAAGTTTACGAAAATTCTAGCTCGAGTACAAACGAACTTACTGCTTGGATCCCCACCCAAGGGAATCCAGATTATTACACATTAATTTTTAGTGTTCTTTGCTATTTCGGTTTTTGCAAGGTGGTTGCGAAAATCTGGCTACAAATGCAAATATCGGTAGTTTGCCGTTGTTACAGGAAAGGATTCGTTCGAATGTGTTTGTGTTTGTGTACGAGCGTCCATCGTACATGCAAATCTTGCCACTTTATGTGGAGAAAACCACCCTATCTGAGCCACTTGTTTGCAAACACCGGGAAGTGCTAGTTTTTTCGTGTGGTTAAGGCCAATGATACCTATCCGCAAAAAGTGTTGGTTTACTTTTCTAACGATATGGTTTCTGTGGTTTATCTCAAATTGCCAGTTATAACAATAACGGGATTTCCGGTAATCGGATTCTTTACTGCTGGACGGGATTTTGGGGGAAAAATTTCTGGAGAACGAAGTTTACGATTAGCAAATGTGTTTCCTTTCTAATTGTTGATGTGATTTGAATTGATTTTTGCTAAATAGTTTTATCACTGTAAAGATTTTAGTTTCTTAAAAAAAATCATTTCTAGTGTCATTTTAATCTAAATATAGTATGTAAATGTACCTAGTTTTCCCTGTTTTTGTATTTGCATCACAGAGTATTCACATTATTCGTCTGTCATTGGCAGTAGGTTAAATGCGTTTAATTCACCTACATTTCTCAATGGACATTATCTGCTGTTACCCATGGCAAAACACCATCAATCGTCCAACACAGTTTATTTTCCATACACTTTTACCAGACCTAAGCTATGCGTTAGACAGTCCAACAAGGCCTAAAACTCCTGTCAACAATAGAGAGCTTCAGCTTCAACCTTTTACTTCCAAACCAAACCAGTTAGAGGTCCCATTCATCGTAGAGGTACGGAAGTTCATTTGCAGCTACAACACGGTTGATTGATTTCGGGTTTGCCCCAAACCGTACACCATTTTGGCTCCACAATTGTGGGGGTGTTGAAAAATAAATTGCTCGGTAATGACACTCGAAAGTGTTTTGCATTATTCGGCAAAATCAGAAAACAACAACCTGCTCTACCGGTTTTTGCACCAACGTTCCGACAAAGTGGAGCACAATCTATAGAAGAACAGGGCCAGAGTGCATTTAACACAGTTCAACCAGCATCACTCAATGTCAGTGACGGACTTTTGTGAGTCATTGGGACGTCCTTCTGGGTTTTGCAATGTGATGAAACTACCAGGGTATCCTGAATAAGAACTAGGGATTTCATTAAGTAATTTTTAATGTCCGAATTAATGTTATGCATAGGTACCTAGGGTTAGTTGCCCTACTTTGGACCCATTAAGCGGTGGTTTTTAAATAATCAAAGTTTTCTCACGAATGGACGGGAAATTTATATCCTTCAGGAAGTTCATTTATAAGTCATGATCTTATCTGCAAGTTTCAATGAAAATTTTCAACATGGGTTTCGCCATTATTGAGAGATTTGCAAAGATATGGATGATTTAAATTTCCAACTTTGAACCTACTGTTCGTATTTTGGTACTGGACCGCTTCCTTTCATTAGACCTAGAACTAAAACTCCTATAAAAAGTTTGATTTTTCGAAAATAAATAAAAAAATTTATTGTTAATGTAAACTTAAATCAATTACTTTCGTAAAGTAGTATAACAGCTTTTTAATATTTAAAAAACTAAAATTTCTGTTATGAATATCACAAACACTTTCAATCCCCGTCAGATCTATCAGCAAAACGATAGCTGAAATTTGATTGTGTTTACTTACTTATAGTTTAGTTGCGTAAATCTGGCAAAAATGTTGGAACTATTCAATATTTGTTCTAAATTATACCCCAATTAAAAATTCGTAACATTGTTGATTTTTTGGTTTCGATACAAAGATTTGGTGATGTCAGGTCTAAACATGGAACACCAAAGTCGAAAGTTTCCTATATTTGGACCCTATGCAAATTTTCCGAGTTTTCCATTGATTTTCATGAATTTTTGGAAAAATGGGTAGTATGGTTCATATTCTTTACAGTGAAAATAATTTCCCTTTAAACTTTGGCTTGGGAAGTAAAAATTCGTGATATTTCCTTAAACACTCTGATTTCTCAATACGCGCCCCAGTACATGAGCTGTCTGGTTTACCACGGATGAAGCGGTACATTTTTAAAAACGTTGAAAATTTTATCAGAAAGACTTTTAATGGCAAAAAACGGTACGGTAGGGTTCAGGAAGAATAAGAGTTCATTGTATGCATAGGAATATCTTTATTTTATGCCAGCAAAATGAGTTATTTTCAATTTTCGGCATTTTAGGACTAAAGTAGGCTCTAGGTCCAAAGTAGGAGCACTCACCCTACATAAAATTTAAATTGCTGGTTTTATTTTGGATTTTTATTGACAAAAAAACTACACATAACGGTTCAAATTCGATTCGAGTTGAAGCTCTCGGGAAGTTCGGACGTACTTTCCAATCGTTACGAGTTATAACCGTCGAGCCGAATACCGGATAAATTCGGATTAGTGTTCCGTGACCGGGTAGCAGATATTGCTTGTCCAACATAGACATTTGTGTGCAACAATAGTGATTGTTAGTGCAGTGAAGTTTTGAACTTTTTTCCACTTCGGTGGTTTTTTTTTTTTCGTTTGCTGCTGCGAAGAGCAAAGAAAGCCATATTTCTTCTTATCAACACGTGGTGACCTTGAAGAAGAACTTAGCTGGTGTTTGGTGCTGAAACAAAACCGAGCGAAGAACGGCCACAAAACAAAGCCGCTGGATTCTGATACAACCGTGCGAGTGGAGCATTGGCAGAATAAATCAAGTTATTGTATCTATTTTTTATTTTCCCTATTTTTCTTCTAATCTTATCTCTCTTTGGCTATCTTTCACTTTTATCAATAATAAGAATAATTGTTCTTCGATCATATTTTATTGCGGAAGACAACTTGTCTCCGTAATAAAATATGAGCGAAGTCGGGGGATCAGTCCCATCGGCCTTTGTGGATGATGGTCGAGTTATTCACGGAAATGTTGAGCGCATGGGTGATCCGAGCACCCCCGTGAGAATGGTCTCAGAGGATGAAACGGTTCATTCAGGTGCTGAAGGGCTTCCGGAAGATATCTCCCAACCGTCTTCCTCAAAAGCTCGTGTGGCCTCCCGAGTCAAAGTTTACCCAGAAAACCCATCTTTCTCTGGCCCGTGGGTGGTTTTCTTTCGGCCCAAACCAAACGGAAAAATATTGAACATCATTCAGATCACAAAAGATCTGGCAAGGTGGTCCTCGGTAACCAATATTACCAAGGTTACACCGAACAAATTGCGGGTCGTGGTAGCTAGTTCGAAAGCTGCCAATGAAATTGTTGCTAGTAAACATTTCATTTTAGAGTACCATGTTTACATTCCGTCTCGAAATGTAGAGATCTAGGGTGTGATCACGGACATGAGTCTTTCGGCAGAATACGTTAAGTCCAATGGAGTTGGAAAGTTCAAGAGCCTCGATACGACTTCGATCAAAATCCTGGATTGCCGCCAACTCAGAACTTCCAACTCTGTTGATGGAGTTAAAAAGTATTTGCCGTCAGCTTCATTCTGTGTGACCTTTGAAGGTACCGCCCTCCCTCACTACGTCTTGATTGACGGAATATTGAGGCTTCCAGTTCGACTATTCGTCCCTCGTCCCATGAATTGTATCAATTGTCAGACGCTAGGGCATACAGCATCTCATTGCTCAAACAAATCACGCTGCTCTTGTTGCAAAGAAAGTCATGGGGAGGATGCGTGCCAAACAACAGAACGAAAATGCATTTATTGCGGAGGTACCCCTCATGACATCTCTGCATGCGAGGCTTTCAAAAGTCAGTGGGACAAACAGAAGCGCTCTTTACAAGAACGCTCCAAACGGTCTTATGCCGCAATTCTAAAGAGCGCTTCTCCTTTGGCCCAATCAAACAACGTTTTTTCTGCGCTGCCAGTTGACGTAGTGGACACCGACTCAGCTGATGAAGGACGAGCATTCGTGGCAATAGAGAACTCCAGGAAGCGTGTTAAAGCTTCTTCCTCTAAGATTAAAAGGAAGATTCCTCCAGTTAGTCCTGCCTTTAGCTTTATCAAAAGACCGATAATAACGAACAAAGAAAAAGAAGTTCCACCTGGTTTCCGTGGGAAAATTTCTCCTGAAAATGGTCCAACTGTCGCAGAAACATCAATGCCCTCAACATCTAACGTAGTTCAGTCAGAACCAAATACGCAATCCGGTCTTTTTAAATTGTCACACATTTTGAATGGAATATTCTCGTGCTTCAATGTTTCAGACTCTGTCAGAGGTATGGTAACTTCGATGCTTCCCATCTTTAAGACATTTTTTCAGCAATTGATGCAAACTTGGCCTCTTCTATCGGTGTTCATATCTCTCGATGGCTAATTTACGCCGAGAGATAAGAGATATCACTGTTTTACAGTGGAATTGTCGTAGTGTCATTCCTAAACTGGATGCGTTTAAAAATGTACTTCATAAAACAAACTGTGATATTTTTGCATTGTCCGAAACTTGGCTGTCTTCTCAATCTAACATCTCATTCCATGATTTTAATTTAATCCGTCTGGATCGTGACGATTCTTATGGAGGGGTGCTTTTGGGGATCAATAAGTGCCACTCCTTTTATAGAATTCACCTCCCATTATCAGGCGGAATTGAAGCTGTTGCTTGTCATACAACTATAAGAGGTAAGGACTTATGCGTTGTCAGTTTGTACTGGCCTCATAGAGTTGCAGTGGATCGAAGTCACCTAGAGAACCTGTGCTCAGTGCTCCCTGAGCCAAGGTTGATCCTGGGTGACTTCAATTCACATGGAACTGTCTGGGGAGAACAAATTGACGATAGTCGTTCTACTCTTATCTATGATATTTGCGACAGTTTCAAATTAACAGTTTTGAACACGGGCGAAAAAACACGTGTACCTAAACCTCCTGCAAGGCAAAGTGCAATTGACCTCTCACTCTGCTCAAATTCACTATCATTTGATTGCCAGTGGAAGGTGGTCCAAGATCCTAATGGTAGTGATCACTTGCCTATCGAAATTTCAATCACCAATGGGGCCAGCTCTTCAAATTCAACAAATATGGTATATGACCTTACAAGACACATCGACTGGAAAAAGTACTTGGACGAAATAACAAAAGCCATCGATTCTATGAATGTTTTACCTCCTTTAGAGGAGTATAACTTTCTTTCACGTATGATACATGAAAGTGCACTTTGCGCTCAAACAAAACCCATTCCAGATTCATATGTATGCCGAAGGCCTCCTAACCCATGGTGGGACAACCAGTGTTCCAAGCTTTATAAGGACAAATCGAAAGCATTCAAAGATTTTAGAAAACATGGAACCCTCGATCATTTTCAAACATATCAGTCCCTTGAAAATCAATCCAAAAAATTGATTAAAGGGAAAAAACTAGCACATTGGCGTACATTCGTGGAGGGTTTATCACGAGAAACGTCCTTGAATACCTTGTGGAAAGTAGCACGAAACATGCGTAATCGATCTTCAACAAATGAAAGTGAGGAACATTCACATAGATGGATATTCAACTTCGCACGGAAAGTCTGTCCAGATTCCACACCTGTGCAAAAAATAATCCGGAACGTGCCTCCTGAAAGGTGTGGTCTCGATTCCAGCTTTTCGATGGTCGAATTCTCACTTGCCCTCCTCTCTTGCAACAATTCAGCTCCGGGAATTGATAAAATCAAATTTAACTTGTTGAAAAACCTCCTGGACGCCGCCAAATTTCGCTTGTTAAATTTATTTAATCAATTCTTGGAGAACAACATTGTTCCCCAAGAGTGGAGAGAGAGTTATAGCTATCCAAAAGCCCGGAAAACCAGCGTCCGATGCGAATTCGTACCGTCCAATAGCGATGTTGTCTTGTATACGCAAATTGATGGAGAAAATGATTTTGTTTCGTTTGGATAAATGGGTAGAAGCAAATGGTCTCCTTTCAGATACTCAATTTGGGTTTCGAAGGGGCAAAGGAACAAACGATTGCCTTGCTTTGCTGTCTTCAGAGATACAAATGGCGTACGCAAAACGTGAGCAAATGGCTTCAGTGTTTCTGGACATAAAGGGAGCTTTTGATGCAGTATCAATAGAGGTGTTGTCTGACAAGTTGCACTCCCGGGGTCTACCTCCTCTATTGAACAACATCTTATACAGCTTGCTTTGTGAGAAACATCTGAACTTTGCTCACGGAGATATTACAGTTAGAAGAACCTCTAACATGGGCCTCCCGCAGGGTTCATGTTTGAGTCCACTTTTGTACAACTTTTACGTAAGTGACATCGACAGTTGTCTCTCTGAAGGCTGCACTCTAAGACAACTTGCAGATGATGGCGTAGTGTCTGTCACAGGATCTACTGAGTCTCTTCTGCACAGACCTCTACAAGATACTTTAGACAGATTGTCTTCCTGGGCTTTGGGGCTTGGGATTGAGTTTTCTCCTCAGAAAACGGAAATGGTTGTTTTTTCTTAAAAACATAGACCTGCTCAACCTAAGCTTCAACTACTAGGCAGAACGATCACTCAATCGAGGTGTTTCAAGTATCTTGGGGTTTGGTTTGATTCCAAGTGTACCTGGAGAGCCCACATTGAGTATCTGAAAGGAAAATGCCAACAAAGAATCAATTTTCTCCGATCAATCACTGGCACCTGGTGGGGAGCCCATCCAGAAGATCTTATAAAATTATACCGAACAACTATTCTCTCAGTGATGGAGTATGGAAGTTTCTGTTTCCAATCGGCTGCCAAAACACACCTTATTAAACTCGAACGTATTCAATATCGTTGCCTCCGCATCGCTTTGGGTTGTATGCCCTCAACGCATAATATGAGTCTTGAAGTTTTGGCAGGCATACTCCCACTGAGAGACCGATTCAGTTTACTATCTCTCCGGTTCCTCATCAGGTGTGAGGTTATGAACCCATTGGTGATTGTGAATTTTGAAAGGTTACTTGAGCAAAATCTTCAAACCAGGTTTATGTCTATATATCATGTCTTTATGTCCATGCAGGTCAATCCTTCTTCGTACTCTCCAACTCGTGTTTTCATTCCTGACTACGACACCTCTTCTGTCCAGTTTGATTTGTCTATGCAGCAGGAAATTCGAGGAATCCCGGACCAACATCGCTCACTTTTGGTTCCAAGAATTTTCGAAGCTAAATTTAGACACGTCGATGCTGAAAAAATGTACTTTACCGACGACGGGTCCCTAATAGAAGAATCAACGGGATTTGGAGTGTTCAACGAAATAAATAGCGCCTCATATAATCTCCAATCACCATGCTCTGTATATATAGCGGAGTTAGCAGCTATGCACTGGGCTTTGGACAGCGTTGCGTCACGACCTGCTGGACGTTACTATATCGTAAGGGATAGTCTCAGCTCTATTAAAGCAATGCGCTCAATAAGACCGGGAAAGCACTCGCCGTACTTCCTCGAGAAGATACGGAATATTTTGAGTGCATTAACAAGACGTCGCTTTTCAATCACCTATGTTTGGGTTCCCTCCCATTGCTCAATAGTGGGTAATGAGAAGGCAGACTCTCTGGCAAAGGTGGGGGCGATGGAAGGCGACACGTACCAGCGTGAAATCGTCTTCAACGAATTTTACTTTTTGGCTCGAAGAAACTCCGTTACCAACTGGCAGCGCAGATGGGACGAGGATGAGGATGGTCGGTGGCTCCACTCGATTGTCCCAAAGGTAAGCCTCAAACCCTGGTTCAATAAATTGGACTTGAGTCGGGATTTTATTCGAACATTTTCCCGTCTCATGTCCAATAATTGTTCCTTAAACGCGTTACTCTATCGTGTGAATCTTGCTAGCAGCAATTTGTGTCGTTGCGGCCAAGGTTACCACGACATCGAGCATATTGTTTGGTCTTGTGAGGACCACCTTATCGCCAGAACAGACTTAATTGACTCCCTTCGGGCCCGAGGGAAACCACCTAACGTTCCAGTGAGGGATGTGTTGGCTGCAGTTGACCTAGACTACATGTTCGAGTTATACTCTTTCCTTAAAGCTATCGATCTTCGTGTATAATTTTCTCTTCCCTTTCCTTTTTACTTTCCTCAACTAAGTTAGTTAAAAGTTATGAATTGTAAATACAATAACAAGAGTTTGGCTCCTTAAAACCAACGGTACGAGCCGTTTCAAATAAACGAATTAATAAAAAAAAAAAACGGTTCAAATTTTGCGGATCCGTTTTTTTTGTTTAGTATGACGACCGTAGAAAGTAACAGAAAACACTTTAATCTTAATAATTTTAAATGTGAAAATTGAAAGGTTTTTGATTTCAACCTGCAGAATTCTCATTTTTCATTATTTGTGTGTGATTAAAACCTCATTTTCCTCGAGAAACACAATTCTAAGCTCTCATTGTAAAAAAATAACTTCTCTGGATTGCAATTTCTTTATTTCTATAAGGCTTATCAAAGTAAGTTGATTGTTCAATTTAAAACTTGAAAATCAGTCGATAAAAGAATTATTAGAGAAAAAGCTTTCAAAAGAATCGATTCAATTTTCTAATTTCTTACTAAAAATGTATATCAAAAATGTAGCAATCCGTAGCCATATGAATTCAAAAAGTTGATTTGATTAAAAAGTTGATCCAATATTAAAATAAGAGATTGAAATTTCAGATTTCTTACTTCAAATTTCAGGAGGGGAAATTTCAAAACAACAACCTCAACCGCATCGATCGACCTATAAAGGGCACGATAGATTGGCACAGAAAGAAGATTGAACCATTTCATCGCTAGCACATGGCTCCCTACGCAGCGAAAAACAAACCACAAACTCAACACAACCCGCCTCCAAATCACTCGCGGGATGCAACAAGTCGTAAATAAAATAAAAGAAACAGGAAATTCTATCAAGACATTTACTCAATTTCCCAAAGGTCATCGAGAAAACGAGAAGCTCGGAAACAAATGCAAACCTTCGAAACGAACGAACGATCTTCTCGTCGAGAACTTCAGCGCGTTGCCGTTCGAGACAGGAAAACAGAGCTTTCCCCCTAGTTGCTGCTAGCTGCTGACTGCTTCAGGAAAATCGAATTGAGAAATGGTTGGGATGAAGAGGACCAGCAAAAAAGCTGTTTGTTCACACCTTTTTCGCTCAATTTTGCTCTCTAAACTGCGAAAAAGGGTTGGGGGAGTGATAAAACTTAACTTCTGCTGTAAGCAACGAATTGTTGATATTATCATAGAAACTCGCAGGGAGAGCAAAGAAAAGAAGACAAGTGGAAGGAGAAAGTTAAGGGTTTTCCTTGGATGGACGAAGTAAAATCAATTTAAAGTTGAGAAATGGAATGCTGCGAAAGGTCTGACAGCAGTTCGGGTGAAAAAAGGGTGTCAGTCGACGAGTGAGCGCCCAGATGAGATGATTATGTAAAGATGATTTTTTTTCACCAGTAATGCCACTGCTTACACATATTTTCTCCCCTTTTTTCTGTGTTCTTTTTAGGGGGGAGAAAACCTCTGAGAAGAGGTGTGTAGGTGTTTGCTTTGAAAGTATTTTTTTCCTGCTTGACCCAAGGCGCGTGGGAATTGATTATGGGTTGCAAATGATGGATGAGGGATGGAATCATCGTTAATGTAAATTCAATGATTTATATTTCCCCCTCCGAAAGGTAAAAGTACCATTATGGTGCATTTTCTTAAGCTTGGATTACGAAGTAGGATCGGAGCTTCCATTAAATTTTATTACATTGGCGAATCTACCAAGCAAACTTTTCTAATAAAATAAGTTGAATTAAATAACATTGGTATTTAGTCATGTATGCTCCCTAAAAATAGGACACATGTAGAGAATCAAAATGAATTAGTTCCCCTCACTTCCGCCTAGCAAAATGAACTATCATGCTTGAGTATAATTTAAATTAGAAAATTCAGGTTCATTATTAGCATACAGGTGGTCATACGCTATTAGTATAAGCTTGCCAGATTGCCCGGTTTTATCCGGGTTTGCCCGGATATTTGATGCAAAATTTCGAGAAAGTCCGGTCCGGCCCGGTTGCCCGGATATCGTGAAAACAGTCCGGATATTGCCCGGATTTTTTCACAATTTTCACAAAGAAATAAAAAAGAAATCAAAGTTTTTGAGTAAGTTTCAGCAAAATCGATTAACGGTATGGAAATTTTCAAAGGTTGTTTCAAATAATTTCGCTGATTTACTTTTATAAACCTTTAAATATTTAAGTGTTCCAAAAAGTTTTTGGAAGTCTGCAATTAAATTAATAAAATATTAATTTCATTTTTTTGCATTTTTTTTTTGCTTTTATTTATAATAATACCAGAATTTTGCCCGGTTTTTGCCCGGTTTCTGGATTTGAAAAATTGCAATTCATGCCCGGATTTTGCCAGGTTTTTTTTGAAAAAATGCCCGGAATTGCTAGGCCCGGATGGGAATGGAAAAACTTCTGGCAACCTTATATTAGTAGGTACCAAAAGTTTTAAGATTGTTGGAAGAACACATTGAATGGGTTCCTTGTAAAAAATTTCTTTAAATGAAATTTTTTATGAAAACGGAAGAAAATAAATAATGTTTGGTTAATGTTTGGCGCCATAAGTCACTAAAATACCAATTTTACTATTTTTTCATTGCTTTGCTAAAGAAAAATTTTTCTGCTCAATACCCAATGTTTTGATACTTTATTCCACATTCTAATTCTATGACACACTTCCAATTGCTGAAACACTTAAAAAAACGATGATCTACATGCTCGATAGGTAACGTACAATAAAAATTTTCCGAGAATCTAGGAATCTGACGATTTTTTTCCCAGAAAATCTCGGTTTCTCGGGAAAAAATTGGACATGAAGATCACTCTACTACACACGTTAACTTATCTTTAAGGTATTTTTCAATAATTTTAGGTAGTAGTATTTCCAAACATTTTAACTTTTTCTATGCTTCAAAAATTCAATGAGCATTTATAAACCCAAGACCCAAAACTAAGTACAGACTCCGTCCGTTTTTGGCATCATTCGATTTTTGTAACATTCAATTTTGGCAACATCCGATTTTCACACATGTTTCAAAATCGAACGGTTTTTAGAAACATCATTACCTTTTAGTTTTGTTATAACAGGACCAATTTAATTTAGACAAACATCATAAATACGTTTTTATGTTTTGAAATGGTGATAAAATGCAACAATAGAAACAAAAGTTTTTTAAAAATTTTATGAAGTATTCAAAAATGACAAAAAGATGAAAAATTCAAAAGTTAAAAAAACAAATTCGAATAAAAGACTGAAATGACAAAAAAAACTAAAAAATTATTAAGAATGACAAAACCAGAAATATGATAACTGAAAACAAACATTATAAACAAAATAAGAAAAGTGCAAAATGCATCAAAAACATGATCAAAAAAATTAAAATTGACTACAAAAGGTCGGAAAGTGACTAAAAATAACGTTTTTGATGAGTTATTTTGTAAAAAATAACTGAAAAAAAATTGAGAAAAAAACTTTCGATTCTGGCAACACAAAATGTAAATGTAAATTTTCTCTATCTGATCCATTTTTCCAATTGAAGTCGTGTGAAATTTTAGCACTTCTTATTAGGTTTGGGAATCTCCGGGATTTTTAAGCGTTTCCCAGGATTTGGGAATTCTCTTTTTTCCCCGGGAATTCCTGGTCGTGACATTGTACTAACACTAGTTCTAATCTATTTGCCGCCTATTTGGACACTCCATCATTCCCGCATTTTTCCGATGGTATATTTTCTCGCAGATAAGCGAAAACGAAACGATAAACGATAAACGATAAACGATCAACGAAAATTGTTTAAAAAAAATACAGTTTTTCCAGAGAATATAAAACAAATTCTTTGATTATTTATCAATTATAGTTTCAGAACCGAAGTTTTAACAAAATCGTATGATAAATAAACCTAGAACTTTTTTATATCATGGATGCAATGAAGAGTAATTAACATTTTCCAGTGTTACGTCATATCGTTTGTTCAACGGTTTTTGTTAATAACCCCCTTTACATTTGACCATGACTTTTCCAAAAATTTATATTTTTCAAAAACACACTTACACCTTTACTATCTGCAAACATTTAATCAATTTTATCAATATTTTTTTGTAATTTGAATTACGGAGTTATGTTTTGTTTGTTTAAAAAAAATATACACCGTTTTGGCCAATTTATGCTTTACAGCATGGGTGGTCAAACCACTGCCCGCGGGCCACATGTGGCCCGCGACCAACTTTTTGTGGCCCGCGAAACTCACTTTGGAAAAGCCATGTTCGAAGAACCTAACGATTTTTCTTATTATTCATATATGATTTGTATAAATATGTATCAATCAAAATTATTTAAATTCAGAACAAAAATCTAACAAATATCATTGAAATGATATAAGCCAAATGAATAAAAGTGTGAAAAAATTAATTTCGAGAAAACACGCATTTAAAATTGTTGTGTTTGGCCATTTTCTGTCGAACGTAAAAGTATTCGAAAATAATTTAAAAAATCTGAAAAAAATTACCAAATATAAATTGAAACATGAAGAATTATTCGGCATTATTAACTCAAAATCGATTATTTTTTCACTTATATCTCTTTGGCTCGAAGGGCCTTATATAATTTTACAAAAAAGGTTACCGTCACTGAAAAAAAAAAACGATTACAATTGCAATTTTTATTATCAAAATTGTACGGTATTTGACACATTATTTGTAAATTTTACCACACATTTTTCAATGTTTTCCGATTGGGTTTTGGTGACTATATATCATTGGTATGAAAAGCGTTCAAGCGGACACTAGTTTTATTATTGAGGAGTTTGGATAGCCTAAGAAAGTTAGTAAGTCTCTATCAATATCTAAAAATTCTAAAAATATCACCGAACCATATCAACATCATAGTTGAAATTATACTTTCACAACAACTTCAACCATTCGTAACTTGAATTCTCACTCGAAGGTTCTGTTCATCCATAAAAATTTAATAACTTGTGCAAATTAGGTAACATATCGAAAGTTTGCTCTGTAAATTTCTCCAATTTGTAATTTTTTCTCACAGCTTTCCAGAAAAGGGTATAATTTTGAAAATTAAACCAAATCCAAATATATCTTAATAAGCAACGTTCTTCGTATTTTTGTACATAAATAATAAAAAAAACTAAACAGATTGAGTAGTAGAATTAAATTAAAATCGGTTTGGTACTGAAAAATCTACCAGAAGATCGACTTTTTCTAGCAAATTTTTTACTTAAAGAAGGTGCAATGATTATAAAACAATTAAATTCATCCTGTTTAATAAGTCTTTCCCACTTGTCAAATCGAGATACTGGAAAATTTGAAAAGAGTTGTGATGAGTTGATGTTTATGTCCGTACTTTGTAAAAAGTAAAAATGATATTTTTATGATAAGTTTGTTGAAATATTTATTCTTTCAAGCGTCAAAACTGCTGATCGTTACTTTTTTTAACAATTCCATTCTGCAGTTTTTCCTAATTTGTTCATTTAATTTTTCTAAGGAAAATGGTGAACTTGAAAACTTTGGAAAATGGACGGTTATTTTTTTTTTAATTTGGAGACCATAAAATTGACTTAACGTTCATTGTAGTCACGCGATTTGACATTTTTGGGATGCATAAACCAGGTTTTAAATCCTTGAAAACATTCATAAGTAAGAGGATAATTTATTTCGTATTGCATTATGTTTCTACTATTTTTCAAATGGAGCGAAAATTGTAAAAACATGCTAGTAACAAAAATGACTTATAAAGATGAATCAATACTCAATGTGACCTAGGAAAATGGTTTTCATAGCGTTTTAAAAAATCTGTTTCAATATTTTTGTTTAAAATGTTGGCCACCCATGTTTACAGACTTTATAGACGTTGACGACGTGACGTAAGTATTTTTTTATCAATTGGGTAAACAATTCAAAACATTTTTTGTCTCATTGTAAACTCGCACAATAATTTCAAAGATTTTCTTCAACCCAAACAATACTTAAATATATAAATTTTTGCATTAAAAGGTGGTGAACATGTGTTTCAATTCTTACAACATGTCTATATATGAATTTGTGACTGTCTGTCTGATCCCTATAGACTCGGAAACTACTGAACCGATCATTGTCAAAATTGGCATCTGAGGGTTTTTTTTAGGCCGGAGATGGCTTCTATAATAGTTAAAAACCCATCAGAATTAAGGGAGGAGGAGGTCCCAAACAAAATTTGTAGTTTTTCGAACAAATTGAAGTCATGACATCCATTTTCTCGAGATTTTTTTTTCCTTTGGGCGGTTTGTTTTTCGTCTCCATGGTCGAGGCGTCGCGAGCCAAGTCGCGAAAGGATAGTAACCATGGCATAGCATACTGATCAGTTGGAATATTTTGGCGCGTATTTCTCAACCAAGCATATTTTCAATGCAAGTGGTGGCGATATGAAGCCTGAATGTGATTTTTTTCTACTTGATCCCTAGCTCATTTGTACAGCACATGGTTATGAATGACGCCTGGATGTGATCCAGATTGACATTTTGCCGACCGAATAAAACATATACATTCAGAAAAATACTATTATACATACCATAAGATTCTCTTATAAAGTGGCGCCATAAGAAAAATCATTGAAATGCACAAGATAATCTTATGATGCGAATGAATTCTGCAGATGAACACCTACTTCAATGAGAGGTTGTTGCTTTTCATAAGAGGGTCTTATGGAAACAGAAAATGTCACGTTTGATGAGAATAATTCAAGATTAGGCTGGAACAAATATCAATTTCTTCTTTTGTCACCCCCCCCCATTTTTGAAAATTTCGAAGGGGGAAATAAATAAAGTTTGAAGTATTTGATGTAAATTTCGAAAAAAAACTCAAGAATCCAAAAGATTACAAGATGAAAAAACAAATTTTGGAAGATGGAAGTTATTCCACCTTTTGAATTCTTGATTTTATTGAATTTGTCGATAATAAATTGCTGGTTTTTTAGGTTTTGTGCAATAATATTCTATGAAACTTTGTTGCATACAAGCTTTCGTGCAATTTATTTCAATTTATTCGTTTTTCGCATTATTTTTTATTGTCCCCCCCCCTCGCGATGTTCTAACTCCGAGTGACAAAAGAAGGATTTGAAATTTGTTCCGGCCTTATTAATGTTTGAAACATTTTATTTATTTTCTGACTTATTTGTAACATTATGGTCACCATCAGCAACACCTAGTCCAAACAATGTTACTCTGCCGCATAGGTCCTATGATTTTATTTCTTTCTACCGGTCAACATGCTGAAATGTAAGCACAAAACATTTTTGGGTTTACAAACAATTTCGATTCTTCTATTTTTCTTAAGAACTTACGTTGAAAATTTGAAGAATTTCATAAGACTTTTATGAAAATCAATTTTACACTCTAAGAATCGGTTCATAAGACGCATCTTATGAAAATTATAATAAAAATTTGCCTGAGTGTACATTGTTTTTGCCAAAATCTGAAATTGGAAAGTCACTGCATCCATTGTTAGAGATTTTCTTTTCTTTGAGGGGTTTGTTTTTCGTCTCTATGGTCAAGCAAACGTCGTCGCAAGTGGATAGCATTGAAGCATTGATCGCTGGTAAAATTTAACAATTAGGCGCCTGTTTCTCAACTAAGTACTTATATTTCTTATGCACGTGGAGGCGATATGCAACCTAGATGTGTTTTTTCTTGCTTAATTGAACACAGCACGTGGAAATAAATGACGCCTAGATGTGACACGGTATTTTATCAATCGAATCAAAACCAATTGAAAGATTTGCAAAAATACTTCCATAATTAGTTCGTGTTAATGTAGGTAGCATTTATTGTCTAAAAAATAAAAAATTAAGTTCTGATGCTAATGAAATAATGGTATGACACTTTGCGGATAATTGAAAAAAATACAGAAAGTACAGCATTTACATACCATTTTTTAACCCATTTCGCCTACAATGTTATTTTTGAATCATATTGATAACAGAAATATAAATGAGATGATTTCTACTGAGATAGATCGGTAACATTTCGATGAACATGTAAAAATGTACTTAACTGATAAAGAAGATAAAAAAATCCGATCCGACATATGAACTGATCAAGGGCCTTTTCTTTAAATTAGATAAGATAGGACTGACGTGTTCATAAGTGAAAGGTATCAGTGAAATAAACTGATTTTTATTGAACAAAAGTGAGGGAATTCATTTTCCGAAAGATTTTTCATTCATGGAACACTAAAGCATGTTCAAACGTTCAACTTAATTCGGCAGAAATACACAACTGAAATGGATTTAGAAATGAACATGGGAGCTTTTTATTTTAAACAATTCTGAAAAAAAACATCGTACTTTTTGCTTAAATACCAATTCAAGTGCGTACTTAACATGAAAAGTTTTTTTGTGTTTCATGGCTGCATAAAAGAGACTTTTGATTGGCTACTTTTTTGATAAGTGAGACTTTAGAACTGATATTCAACTGTAAGCAAAATTTTTTATGAGAAATTTTTAGTATACCCTTGAAGTGTTAAAAACAATATTTCCTCCTGTCAACTTAGACGGTGGGGCAAGAGCAAACGTCGAGCTTTTAAGAAATTCATCTTCAAAATGAGTCAATATGTTCTGAAGACCAGAAGGGATATTCCGAATGTCGAAACTGAAGCGGATATTTAAAATTCTTAAATGTGGAATAACAAACATAAATTAATACTGCTGGAATACTGCAAATATATCAATGGAACTTGATAAAACAAACAAACAGATATACGTATTAAATCCATTTTGAAGCCATTACTCTGACGCATCTGAAAATAAGCAATGAATTTATATTTGCCCCAATATACGGGACAAATGTTAACTTAGAAATTTGTTTTTGCCAACATTTTTAAATATTTGACTTTCAAAGAGAACTTCCCACTTTGGGAAAAAAAGGTGGAAAATCCATAAATATTGACATTATCTGAGTCATTATGAAGCTTTAAAAACAGAGTACAAATTTCAGATCTTGAAAAACAAGTTTAGAGATCAAGCTTCTGTAAATTATATAAACCATCTTTGAATTGCAATTCGGAACTCAAGCTGCTGCTCTCATTTCGAAGTTGTTGGTTCTAACCCATGATGAGGTTTGATTTAAAAAAAAATGCTTACAAAACCCGAAATTTAAATAAATTTTTACAAATTACATTTATTTTTGCAAGGTTTAGCAATGCACACCGGGTCAGCTAGTTATTATATATGTACAAACAATGGAGTATTTATTTCATGAGGACGACTTTATTAAACCTTCACCCGTTCATTAAAGAGATGCGGCGCGAAAGCTCCAAAAACACTCCTCATGCAACGATAAAAAAGTAACTTCATTACAAACATCTTGCTGCTCCCCATATGATATCACTGGCCCAGTGCGACGGAGGGTAATCTTCTCTAATGACATTATGGATTCAGTGTGTGTTCCAAGTGTCAATTGCGACAAAAACTTGTGCACTACATCGAGATGCTCATCCCAGCCAGAAAGTCACACTCGGTATATAATTTGGGAAATTGTTCGTTGCTTAATTGAAAAAATGTCATCTACACCCACTCTTCTAGAACCATTTCACTTCAACAGTTCCGCTCACCTCACAGAAAGTTGCTGTTGCTATCTTGGCTGCATTTCCCTAGTGATTGTCAAAGACAAAGTGAAACACTTCAGATCCTCTAATGGCCCCTTGAAACGATTTCGCCCTTTCGGTAAGATCAAAAAGAAGGAGGTGAAAAAATTCACTCAACAGAAAATGTTCCTTTAATAGAAAATTGACTAACCCGTAGACATGTATACTGGTGGTTTTTTTTTTGCTGCCCCCCTTTTATACAACCTTTGGCACTGGAAGTGACATTTCCGAACGAAACTCCGTCCGAAGGATACGAACGACACATTTCCAGGTGAACTCGCCCTGTCATCCATTTCTCCCGGGTGTCATTCGAAAAGAAACTTGTTGATGTTTGCAAATGCATGAAATTACCATGATAATGGTTTCACCCTGGCACCCTTTGGCTGTCACCCCCCTGAAAGGCTTCATCCATTCGTAATGGCTAGCTGGCAACACAGGGCCTGTCTATCCGAAAAACCCTAAACAGCATCGAATTTGGCACATGGCAGATTGAGAACGAACGTCGTCGTTTCACTCTTGCTTACTTGCTTGCAATCGGTCCGATGATACTTCTGTGGAGATTGAACTCACTCTTTAGCCAGACTGGTAATTTTAACTATTTACAATGAAAACAAACCCTTCCCGTTTATCTTCGACGTTCACCTGTAGATGCAAGAGAGCAGGTACCTAACTGCTCTTTTTGCAACGGAAGAGAAAGCTCCAATTTGGGAACACCGTCTCGTTATGGCTTTTTCAATTTGGGTTCTTGAATTTCAAAAACATATGAAAGTTATTGCTTGAAAACGATAGCAAAAACAATAGATAAAGGGTTCATTGACTATTTTTCAGTCACATTAGGTAATTTTCGAGAGATTTTCGTAACTCAAATTTAGCTAGTAATATTAACCATTATCTTACACAGGACCATTACACGAACTAAAAAAATAACCTATACGATCCAAAATTATTTAGAATCAAAATTTATAATCAACGCTATTTTCGGTGAGACATTACTAAAATTTAACATGATATTCTTTATTCTGAATCAGATATTTGCTTGAAATCAAATTTTAAGCAGTCAAGTATAAAAATAAAAATTAATATTTCTAAACTACCAGAGAAAAAAATTAAAAACAAAAGTTTGGAATAAACCATAATTTATAGCTTTAAACATTAGAATCAGTGCACAGAAAAATACATGAAATATAATACTAGATTATTGAAAAGTATTCACTTCGAATTGAAGAATCAATTTGAAAATTTCGCTTTGATATCTTGAATTAAAAAAAAATCAAAATCGATTTGAAATGTTGATCCTTGATTAGAATGAAAAGTCCATTTTGAACTTAGGATATTTTTTCAAACACAAAAGCACCATCGTTCAATGCCAGAGGTGAAATCTTTTTTTATATTCAAACTCTATCAGTTCTATCAGCTTTAAAAGTTCATTTTGATTTTCCCATTATTAACTTTGTATGTTTATAACAAAACATGATCAATTCTTTCAAAAAAGTTAATCTTGGGACGCCCTTCAACCGACCATCAACTGCAATGAAGCCGTGTTTGATACGAGGATGAACGAAGTAAATCAGGCAGCTAAGTACAATTTGATTATACAAAACTTTAATGAGGAGCTACCATCAGACTGTTACCGCAAAGAAGCGAGCTTTTTGAAAATTAAAGCCAATTTCAATTTTGAAAAACTTTCGTCGTGAAACATCGATAAGTTCGTCGATATATTTTATATTTGGCTGGTAAACGGTGGATAATGTGCAACACGAGACCCCATAGTGGTCATATCACCTCTTATTCACAACTCCTATCTCTACCTCCCCGCGGTGCCGGCTGGGGTGCGAGTAACCTAAGCGGAGATCGGGTACCCAACCCCGGTGGATGCTTTGGTCGCATGCAGACTGAGAAGGTGGCAGCACGCGTCTGTTCCCCAGGTCAGGGGCGGCGTGCAACAACAACCGAGCGTCTGTTCTCCAGGTCAGGGGCGGCTCAAACAGCGTCTGTCTTGCAGCAAGCGGCTGAATTTATGAAATGCGGCTCCCGCCAGCTAAGTCCAAGATGGCAGCCCCATCGCGGGATAGGGACTTTAGGCTAACAATCTACTGCTCCCGATTTGAAATTGTTACGGAATCCGAAAGAAATGACCGACCTGGAACTTTGGCGACGACTTTTAGCATGAAAACACGGACACGAATTGGAACTTGGAATGTTTTAACCCTTGCCCAACAAGGCAAACTGGAACAACTTGCTAGAGAGGCTAGCCGCCTCAAGCTTGAAATTTTGGGACTGAGCGAAGTCCGTTGGCCTAATACTGGAGAACACAAGACACAATCCGGGCAAGTCCTGCTTTACTCTGGCATACGAGGAGAACATGCTACTCGGGAACGAGGAGTTGGTTTCCTGTTAAGCCCGCAGGCCTACGCGGCCCTCATTAGATGGGAACCGATCAACGAAAGAATAATCGTAGCCAGATTTAGAACACGGGTTAGAAACCTTACAATGGTCCAGTGTTATGCGCCAACTGACGTTGCCGACTTGCAGGAGAAAGAGCAGTTTTACAGTCAACTGAACAGCGTGGTTGAGAGAATTCCGAAGGGTGACATTCAAATCCATTTGGGCGACTTCAACGCAAAGATTGGCTCCGACAATCAGGATCTTGAGCGCATCATGGGGCGCCATGGCCTAGGACAGATGAGCGAAAACGGAGAGCTGTTTGTAGAATTTTGTGGCAACAACAACATGGTGATCGGCGGATCGCTCTTCCCCCATCGACCAGCACATAAGGTCACTTGGGTATTCCGAGATGGCCGAACAGAAAATCAAATTGACCACATCTGCATCAGCCGAAAATGGAGAAGGAGCCTCCTTGATGTCCGCAACAAGCGAAGCGCAGACATTGCATCTGATCATCATCTCGTCCTTGGCGAGATACGACTGAGAGTTGCACGTGTCCAACGGCGCGAGGAGAAAGTCGGGTGTCGATACGACGTCCGCCGGTTGGAGAACCCAGAGGTGAAAAGGGCATACGTTGAACAGCTAGAATCCCGAGCCTCGGAGCTGCCGACAGACGGATCAGTCGAAGAACAGTGGTGTGGAATCAAGAATGCCTTTATCACGACGAGCCATGGTACTCTCGGTAAAGTTTGTGGAAGAAGGAGTGAATGGATGTCGGATGAAACTTGGAGGATGGTCGATGATCGGAGAAAGGCGAAAGTCGGAATTGAGCAGGCATGTACCGGGTCAGCCAAAGCAGCCGCCCGCTTACGATATGCGGAGCTGGAAAAGGCAGTTAAACGAGCTTGTAGACGAGACAAGAGAGCCTGGACAAACTCCCTAGCCGAAGAGGGAGAAAGAGCCGCCGCCAATGGAGATATCCGATTACTTTATGACATTTCTCGCCGCCTCAGTGGTGCAAGGACTAATGCAAGAATGCCGCTAAAAGACCGAGCAGGTCAATTATTGACCGATCGAACAGATCAGCTCAAACGATGGACTGAGCACTTCGAACAACTCTTCCGAGTCACGAATAGCGATGGCCAACAGAATCTGCAGCTCGAAGCGCCAACAGTAAGTCGCATTAATGGCGTCAACTCGGAAGCGCCTTCGCTGGCTGAAATAGAAGCGGCAATCAAAAACATGAAATCCAACAAAGCACCTGGGATCGATTGCATCCCTGCTGAAATGCTGAAAGCCGACCCTGCCCTATCAGCACAAATGTTGCACCGTCTTTTCGCTGACATCTGGGATACTGCAACATTCCCGGCCGACTGGATGCAGGGTATCCTCGTAAAGGTCCCGAAGAAAGGAGACCTGACAGAGTGCGGTAACTGGCGAGGCATAACGTTGATCTGTACAACCCTCAAAGTACTCTGCAAAGTGATTCTGAACAGGATCCAGGAGAAAATAGACGCTACACTCCGACGGCAACAAGCTGGATTCCGATCTCGACGATCATGTGTGGACCACATCACAACGCTACGAATCATACTGGAACAAATCAACGAATTCCAGGACTCTCTTCTGCTGGTGTTCGTTGATTTCGAAAAAGCATTCGACCGACTTAACCATGAAAACATCTGGGCGGCTCTAAGGCGACGAGGGGTCCCAGAGAAACTAGTCCATCTCATCGAAGCACAGTATGAGGCATTTTCGTGCAAGGTCTTGCACGACGGTGTCTTGTCCGAACCAATCCCGGTAACTGCTGGAGTGAGACAAGGATGTATTCTATCACCGCTACTTTTTCTAATCGTAATGGATGAGATTCTGATTGGATCGATTGACTGTGCACCGAACCGAGGATTGCCGTGGAATCCTTCAACAATGGAGCAACTGAACGACCTTGACCTGGCCGACGATATTGTTTTGCTCGCCCAAACACAACCAGATATGCAGAGCAAACTCGACGACCTCACCGAAAGTTCCAAGGCAGCAGGTCTCAAAGTCAATGTCGAAAAGACCAAGTCGATGGAGATCAACACAGGAAATCCCTCCAGTTTC
Organism: Uranotaenia lowii; assembly: GCF_029784155.1. Classification (NCBI taxonomy): domain Eukaryota; kingdom Metazoa; phylum Arthropoda; class Insecta; order Diptera; family Culicidae; genus Uranotaenia; species Uranotaenia lowii. The sequence continues at coordinate 106,352,926 of NC_073692.1, forward strand.
ATGGTAGCTGGGCAACAAGTTGAGAAAGTGGAGTGCTTCCAATATCTTGGTAGCCAGATTACGCTTGATGGTGGTACCAGAAAAGACATCGAAACACGGATCAGAAAGGCCCGATTTGCGTTTGCGAGTCTCCGAAACATCTGGCGGTCACGCCAGATCTCTCTACGAACAAAAATCCGAATCTTCAACTCAAACGTCAAATCCGTATTGCTGTACGGGTGCGAAACTTGGTGCACATATGCGGTAACGACGCGAAAACTGCAAGTATTTGTAAACCGCTGCCTGCGGAATATTATCCGCGCTTGGTGGCCTGGCAACTGGATCTCGAATGAGGAACTACATCGCCGGTGTCATCAAAAGGCGCTAGAAATCGAGATTCGGGAACGTAAGTGGAGATGGATTGGGCACACGCTGCGAAGAGATGAAAACGAGATTTGCAGAGAGGCGCTAGATTGGAATCCAGAAGGTCATCGAAGAAGAGGCAGACCCAGAAATTCGTGGCGGCGAAGCCTAGCCGCTGAAATCCGAACTGTCGACGAGAATCTTGACTGGGACCAGGTGAAGACGCTGGCTCCGGATCGTCAACAGTGGAGGTCTTTTACTACGGCCCTATGCACCGGAGGATCGGCGCGGGATCATTAAGTTAAGTAAGTATATTTTAGACAGTTATTTTATTGTGAGATTTCTGGTTAACTTTATTTTACTGTCTTGTTCACCATCGATTGTACCTTTAGTTAAAGATTCCTCCATATGATTTCATGTTTATGATTATAAGTAGGTAAAAAGTTTAGCTTTCGTTCCAGTCTTCGGAGGCTTTTAGAAATTGGAATCTAAACTCATCCAAAAATCATTAAAAAGCCTATTTAATTGAAAACCCTCCATCCCTGTATCGACAAGAGGAAACATCGGTCGTATTAGGGTTCATTAATGCTAAATTATAAGACATCTAATTCCATGTTTTTGTCTACTTCTATAACCTGTTAATTTTTGCTCGCGCTCCACGATAAATATACTTTAATAAACCTGACCAAGGCCGTATCTTTCATTTGCATATCTATTGCTAGCGTTTAGTCATATTTCCGGGTTTTTCACCCTATTTTGTCAGTTTTTATTTACAGAATTAAAATTTTTGATTGAGATTTTTTTTTATTAAATGAGATAGAGATTCTTTAGACTGGGCAAAACAAAAATTGAGAAAATTATTTAATTTCAAATTATCTGGCCTTAGTTTAGCAAACAAGTTGTTACCTAGTGGATAGATTTCCCTTGAACTTTTAAGATGCGAATTTACCGCAAGCACTTATGCGCCAACCGCTATTGCGGATGTGCTAGCGGACCAGTTAATTTGCCCGGACTCTTACCCCAGGGGGGGGACAGTTTTTATTTTCGCGCTCTAAAAAGGGAAGAAGCGAATTGGCAATATCGTTGGGAATCAAGATCGGCTCTTTGAAAATTCGTGTAAGCGCATCTCAATCCCAAAAACTTCAAGAATGTCCAAAAAGTAAAATGACTTACCAACGTATTGCCAAGTTACGTCCTCCGGGTGTCCACACATAGGTCGTCGTAGTAGCCTCCACTGGGTCTACGACCAGTTGGTTTCCTGCGTGCGGATTCCACTTCTTACTTTTCACACTACCGCGATTCTTGATCTTTTCGCGCTCAACATATGACAATCAGATTCAAGTTATTTGATCAATTGCTACGACCGACTCTCAACCGACAATTTTTCAAGTATCTACCACGCTTTTTCCACGACTGGCTTCTAGCAAGGTTCAAGGAATAGAGACCATACCAAAGTCTTCCTTGCTTTCAGGAAAACTTCCCCAACCGCTTCCCCTAGGAGGTTTTCCTAAAACCGTCCGCATAGACAATGCAAAAATAACGCGAGAGTAATTTCAGCATTCTTTGGGGAACGCAGCCGGCCATACGTTAGTTAGCCATTCCACTTTAAGGACGCCCTCTCTATCTAAGGTCAAGAAGCGCCGCTTACACTGAGTTTCCAAGAATCTCAAAGAGTTTCACTTATATTACTAACGATATTGCCAATAAACTTCGGGGGCATATTTTGCCACGCAACACTACCCCTCCCTTAAAAAAAGGACTTCGGTTTTTTTCTTTAAGAACATTAGTGATTTCTACTGAGTAGTTCAGGAGCAAAATTTATAAATAATTTAAAAAAAAAACTTAATTTGATGTACGCTATTTAAGTAATGACTATATTTTAGGAATAAAAAAAAAAAATCAACATGAATACAGACGCTACAAGCTGATTCAAACATTCAGAATCTTCAGTTATATACTAACGTTTCCATGGTCAACTAAATGCTCAATTAACCATCGAAACGCTTGTATGACCGTGGTTCCCTTGTTCCAGGTTTGAAGACCGTCCCCTAGGCGATGATTGGTTCTTGCAAGCATAGGAATACTGTCCCCTAAAGATCAGCTTAATCCCAGAAGGGGTTACACGCACACGAGCCCTAAATGATTCCAAATTATTGAATGGCTACATAGACATCTTCCGAGTTTCCTAATTATTCACTTCCACTATTCTACTTAACCCAACAACACCCATTTGTTTCACACTGAAGTTTCTAAAGCATAATTAAAATTAAAACCTTCGAAACTATTATGCGGCCGTGGCTCCCTTGCTCCAGAATTTAAGACCGAAGTCGAGGCGGTGATTGAGTCTTGCACGCATAGGAATACTTCCCCCAACATCCTCAGCTTGATTCCGAAGGGGGTGACACACACACGGACTCAAATTGGTGTTCTTGAATAAGTGAAAAAACAAAAGCTAATGCAAAAGAAAGCGGAAAGACATTAAAATAATAAGGTCTTCATTGACTATTCAATATTTTCATCCTCCAGTAGGTAATTCAACGAACCCATTTTTTTCGAAACGCAACTAATTCTATCGGTTGAAAACTCTAATTGCAATCCATGTAGACCGGTACCAATTTTCCTTTATTCGGGGTCATATACGATCATCGTGGTAAACCACTCCGTCTCTATTTCAACCATCGGAAGTCCGAGGTGTTACTGACCTTCAACGTCTTCGACTCAGGTCTCCAGCAAATAATTTCCAATTGGCCAGCGTCGTACAAGATTTCTTTAATTCAACAGTATTTAAAAATTCATTAAAGAATCAATTTAAAGGAGATAAAATAATTTCTTCTCGGAATGCACTAATTCAATTATTTTTAAGGTATAGAACACTAAACTATAACGAAGAAGGAAACAAAAAATAACCTACATATCTACTAAAAACCCGACACCTTGATAAAACTATTTACTTAAGACACTATTTTGTATGTATTAAAAAAACTACTAGGTACTTAAATTGATCGGAAGCATTGACACTTCATTGACACTTGAACAAGCGCCTGCTTAGTGGCATGATCCTAATATTTTCCAACGAACTCTGGAAAATTTTACCTCGCTTGAGAACAATGTTCGGCACTTATCATGAAAAAAATCACTGTTTTTTTCACTTAGGTTTTTTTTCTTAATTTTTCTTCATTGCTTCCGTACTATACGCACCAGTTTTTCCCGAATCTATATCTTCCAATAAATATGTACTAGTTCCCATCTTCTTAATAACTTTACACTTTATATAAAGGGGACCTAATTTTGCGCAAAAATTCTTCGATGCATCTGACAGAGCAAAGTTCTTGCGCCACACAATTTCACCAACACTGTAACTTATTACGCGAGTTCGTAGATCATACCGAGATTTAGAATTCTCATAGGCTTTGCGAATATTTTCCTTCACTACTAACCGAATCTTAGAAAGCTTTTCTATGTTTTTCTCATGATCTCGATCCTCGGGCGACGGACGTGGGGAATCTTCTGATCTCATTTCCCTTCCAAAATTCAAATAGAAAGGAGTGAATTTTGTACTTTCATGGACTGATGTATTTATTGCACACACAATCTCCGGTATTAACAAATCCCACTCTCTCTGATCAGCACCCAAATAACACCTTATCGTCGTCCCTATTATTCGATTTGTCCTTTCGGTAGGATTTGCTTTAGGGTGGTAGAATGAATTTTTCCAGTGCTTGATATTCAATTCGGATAAAAGCTTAGTAAAATTTTGCGATATAAACTGTTTCCCATTATCTGTCACAACAATTTCAGGTATGCCAAAGCGACACTTGATTTCTTCCCGGAAGAACTGAATAAGGACTTTGGAATTTGCGGCTCTGTATGGTTTTGCAATCACCAACTTGGAAAACCAGTCCGTGGCCACAAGAAGCACACAATTCCCGTCTCTAGATCTTGGAAAATGTGTGATAAAATCTAAAGATATCACCTGGAAAGGGTAATTTGCAGGTTTTTGAGCTCCCATCGGTGCTACTTCACAACGGTTGGTAGACTTAGAACGCTTACACACCTCGCATTTCGAAACATGCTTACAGACATCATTGTACATTCCTGGCCAAAAGAAAAGTTGAGCAATTCTTCGTACTGTTTTAGTAATCCCAAAATGACACCCACTGGGGCTATCGTGGTATTTCTCGAGAATTTCCAACCGGCGGGACTCTGGGACAACTGTCTTCCACTCTAAAGAATCATCTGGGGTTTTGGTCGTGCTTTTAAACTGTAAGCCAGAATCATGTATTCTAAACTTTGGATGCTTACCCGGGCACTTAACAACATCTTCCTTCATACCGATGTACCAACTATCCGAAGGAGAGAATTCCAAGGCAGAAATTTCAATCTCTGGTATTCTAGACAAAGCGTCAGGAACCACATTCGAAGATCCTTTTTTATAAACTACGTCGAAATCAAACGAACCCAACTTGAGCGCCCAACGCGCCAACCGACCATAAGGATCTTTTAATCTGTTTAAACAAGTTAAGGCTTGATGATCGGTTACTACAACAAAATGAGAGCCTTCTATGTAATGACGAAACTGCTCAATCGCCTTAACCACTGCCAAGCATTCTTTTTCCGAAACGTGGTATTTTTTCTGAGATCCTGTTAACTTTTTCGACATAAAAGCTATAACCTTTTCTTCCATGCCTTCGCCTTGACACAGAACTGCACCGATCGCGCCACCACTGCACAGTGGTGCAGAACATCAATCTAGCTGTACGAAATTAATAGCGCCCAGGGATGAAGAGATAGATATTTGATGTCTTCAGCAACATTGTTCAGTTTTACATGGAGCATATTCTAGTATCAAAATTTTTGCCGAGGGGTCCACCGATAGCGAGATAAAAATGCTAACTTTTTTGTTTTTCAAATTAGGGCTTTGATGTCTTCGACAAAGTTGTTTATCTGATCAAAATACATAAGTTTGTTGAATATGTCAAAGTCCTATCACATCACCCTCAGGAGTTACAGTCAAAGTAAAAAAAATCTCTTGAAAAAACAGTTTTTTGAACCTGACACGTTGTAGATTGGATAAAATGGTTCGCTGTCTTTGGAACAAAGTTGTAACAAGCCACGATCTACATTTGTCTCATACATTATGATGAGTTTAGAAGTTGCTGAAGCTCTATAGAAAGCATTTAGTGTATTTTATTGGCAATTTTGAGAGGCTCGTCCATCGAAAAGTGCACATTTTCGCAACACCCTCTTTTTTGTGATTATTTTTGATGATAAGCGGAACCATTTCCATTTGAAATTAGCGCGGAAATCGGTGGAACTAGTAGAGATTTGAATGATTGAAAATACACATTTTATGTAAAAATTTCCTATTTTATTATAGAAAAAACGTTAAAATATTTAATTGATTAATAAAATGTTGCAGTTTTCTTTTATATATTATGTTTTATTAAAAGGCATTAAAAATTCATTTAAAACTTATGACTAAAAAAAAAAAGGACAAAAGCGAATTGCTTGTAAGATTGGTTACTTGGATACAATTACTTGGAACCAGCCGAAGCAGTTATACTGTAATGGCAAAATTCTATTATTCATTTAAAATTTAAAAAAAAAAACTTATTTAGTGCCTTACCAAATTTAACAGATAAGTTCCATTTATTTTTTTGAGGTTTAAATGTTTTGAAAAATCGAATTTAAATGTGTTTTTTAATCAAACAAACTATATTAAAGAAAACTGCAACACTTTATTAATCAATTAAATGTTTTAACGATTTTTCTATAAGTAAAATAGGTAATTTTTACAAAAAATGTGTATTTTCAATCATTCAAATCTCTACTAGTTCCACCGATTTCCACGCTAATTTCAAATGGAAATGGTTCCGCTTATCATCAAAAATAATCACAAAAAAGGGGATGTTGCGAAAATGTGCACTTTCCGATGGACGAGCCTCTCAAAATTGCCAATAAAATACACTAAATGCTTTCTATAGAGCTTCAGCAACTTCTAAACTCATCATAATGTATAAGACAAATGTAGATCGTGGCTTGTTACAACTTTGTTCCAAAGACAGCGAACCATTTTATCCAATCTACAACGTGTCAGGTTCAAAAAACTGTTTTTTCAAGAGATTTTTTTTACTTTGACTGTAACTCCTGAGGGTGATGTGATAGGACTTTGACATATTCAACAAACTTATGTATTTTGATCAGATAAACAACTTTGTCGAAGACATCAAAGCCCTAATTTGAAAAACAAAAAAGTTAGCATTTTTATCTCGCTATCGGTGGACCCCTCGGCAAAAATTTTGATACTAGAATATGCTCCATGTAAAACTGAACAATGTTGCTGAAGACATCAAATATCTATCTCTTCATCCCTGGGCGCTATTAATTTCGTACAGCTAGATTGATGTTCTGCACCACTGTGCACTGGCATCACACTCAATACGAAAAGGTTTAGAATAATCTGGAACAGATAAAATTGCAGCGGAAACCAAGGCAGACTTCAAAACTGAAAACGATTCCATTGCAGCTTCGGTCATTTGAAAAACATCGCCTTTTTTCGTCACATCAGTGAGAGGGGCAGCTATTTGAGAATAATTTGGTACAAAACGACGGTAATACCCCGCCATTCCCAAGAATCGTCTTACTTCGGTACAGGACTTGGGAACCGGGTAGTTAACTACGGCTGTCACTTTTTCAGGATCAGTGTGGATTCCTTCTTTGTCCAAAATATATCCTAAATACCGAACAGAAGGAACACAGAAAAATGATTTATCCTTGTTTATCGTGATTCCAGCATTCGAAAGTCTATTGGCCACTATCTTGATCATCTGAATATGTTCTTCGAAAGACGATGTTGCTATGAGGACATCGTCTAAAAAGTTCCAAACTTTGGGCTGAAGATCTACTCCTAGAATTTTCTGAATCAAACGACTTAATGTTGCTGGGGCATTAGTCAGTCCAAAAGGCATAACTTTAAACTGATACAAACCACGGCCCGGAATAGTGAACGCAGTCTTACATCTGTCTGTCTCTTTGAGCGGAACCTGCCAAAAACTGTCACTCAAATCGATTGTTGAAAGAAACGCAGTACCTTCTATTTTACTCAAAATATCATCGATATAAGGTAGCGGATACGCGTCTTTTCTAGTAACCTCGTTCAGCTTCCGAGAATCCAAGCATAAACGCACCTTACCGTTTTTCTTGGCCACACATACCAAAGGATTATTCCACGAACTAGAAGAGGGTTCAACAACATCTAAGGACAACATCCTATCTAACTCACGGTACATTTGTTCCAGTCTAAACTTAGAAACCGGATAATAACGCTGTTTAAGCGGCTTAGCCTCGGAAGTATCAATTTCATGTTCCATGATGTTAGTCCTACCTAGAACTTCTTCCGTGGTGTAACGAAAATTTGAAATAGCAACTGACAACAAACTACGCTGATCATCAGTCAACTCATTTGACCGCACTGGCTCAATTTCCGTACATAACGAATCACAATGTTTAGATTGCTTAAGTAAATTAACAAATTGAGGCATTATCCCATAGGCTTTCCAGAAATCACTTCCTAATATTAATTGTTTCTTTATGGAGGGAAGAATCAAAGTGGGTATAACGCAAGTTTTTCCTTCAACTTGAAACGGCACATTGACATATTCAACCGCAAGATGCTTTGTTCCATCTGCTGTAACAACGGATTGATCTACAGGGTGTTTGGTTAACGCTAAACTATTGAGTCTCATCAAGCCATCTGAACCGATAATTGTGCACATAGCACCCGAATCAAGCAAACCTACAAACGGTCGACCTAAAATACTAACTTGCAAGTGGGGACGATTATCATTTTCCACATACGTAATCAAGGATTCTACACAAAAAGATGAATTTTTTCTAAAATTCCCAAGAAGAGGTTGAGTGTCGACTGCGAAACCCGAGGCCTCTCCTATTTCCTTGGTCCCGCTGATCCTTTTCCCGAGGGGTGATCATGTCGATTAGGACAGTTTCGAGATATAACTCCCTTGTACCCACACTTATAACAAATTATCTCTCCTCGGGGGCGTGGACACGAATAAAAGAAATGGTCTTCGGATGCACAATTCCAGCATTTGGCTCGCGGTCTCTGATTACCTGATTCCAACGAAGCTATACCAGCCGCTTCAACAAACTGCTCGGGAATCTCAACTACCTCTTCAGAACAATTTACATTAGCCCCTGGGGACATAGAAGAAATAGGGTTCCTCTCACCACCCCCCACATCTAAATATGAAGTCTGAATAGAGTGAACAGCTCTAGAACGTGCAGGAGTAGAAAGTGATGGTTCCAGCATACACGAGTATGGCAATCTTCGAACGTAACGCCTTCTGTCTAAGAGGAATTTTGCCGACTCAACTTTCTTACAAACTTGCGATAGCTCTTCTGTTGATTTCGGATCTTGCAGCATCACCTTCTCCATATAAAAACGATCTGACAAAGGGAATCTGATCCAACGAAAAAGAATATTCAAGGCTGAAAAATACGACGTAAACGACTCCTCTTCTCCCTGAAGTCGAGCTTCTATCTCTTCCATTAAGAGTTCGTCGTAGTCCTGCGGTAAAAACTGCTCGCGAAACTTCCGCTGAAAATCATCCCACGAGATAAACGACATATATTTCTCCCGGTACCATCGCTTAGCTGTTCCCGTCAACAAATACACCACAGACGATAGCATTTCCCCATCAGTCACTTGAGCTGCCCTTTTATACAACGCCACCGTATCCAAAAAATCATTTGCACTTAAACCATCATCGTTACTAAATTGTACATTCCACTGATGGATGGGTTTGGATTTCGAACGACCAAGTGAAGAAGGGGGTGTCTCTTGCGCGGCTAAGAAATCGATTCGTTGTTGCCTGTTCACAACAACGTTTTCCAATGATTGTAAAGTTGCCTGTAATTGGGCAATCCGATCAAAAATTGCAGTGTTTTCGGGAGGACTCTGTTGAACAACATGTCTATTAAAAGCCGACTGCCTCTCCGGTGGATTAGGAGGATCTGCAACATAAGTTGTGGAATTCTGCCGAGCATGAAAAGGTTCACCTCTAAGATTTCGATTCGGTTTCGGTATCGCACCTAAACGTACGCGCGGGGTAGGAGGGTTTTCGTATGGGGGAAGATCATCATCAGAGTTATCAAAAACTTCCGCGGTAGTAGAGCAATGGGCTGCTAATCTTGAAATTCGATCTTCGAGATCATTTATAGTTTGATTTAACTCCGGTTCTTGAAACGTAATTTGTTTTGGTTTTACCCTACCACTTTTCAAAAGCGATTTTTGGGTCAAATCACCAATTGCAGAAGGGAACTGTTTCGTTATATCTTCTAAAATAGTTCGGGCTTGTAAAAGCAATATCTCCCGTGATGATTTCAATGATGAATCATCAGTAACAATTCTCTTAACTCTATCAGCTAAATGCACAAATTGAGAGAAAAATGGAGAGACATTATCAAAATTTTTGGTAACCATTGCCTCTTCAAGCTGGGGGTAGAGAGTATCAAAATATTCACTCATTTTCTCTATCTCCTCCTTCACATCAACAAATGGGTCGAGAATTGGAGACGATATTTCCCCACATTGTTCCTTGTGGAGAGTATCATCAAGAATCCTCTCCCTGAGTTCTCTGCTCATGGTGTTCGTGATTTTCCTGATGGAGCACTCATAATGGAGCTGCTCATCACTAAGATATTTCACCTCCATGTTGGCCAATTTCGCAAAAATAAACGTTTAATTTACCAAAAACCAAATGAGGTTAAAAAAACAATTTATGGGAAACAAACAAAATTATCAACAATAAATCCAAAGGGGAAAACTTAAAAAGTGTTTCTTACCTTGCGAATAATTCCAAGTTCACTTCAACCAATTAGTCAGATAACTGGTAATCACCTATGTTTTTTTTTTTTTCGGTTGAGACTGCACTACTTTTCCAACTTCTATTTCACTCCGCTTTTGATTTCCACTATCCGATTTTTCCCAATTTTTCTTTTTCTGAACTTTCTTATCCCAATTAGCAGCTTTTTATTTCACTTATGAATTTTTCCACTTCCAAAACCTGAGAAATAATATGTTGTGCCACCCCGAACAAGGATTTCTTTTGTGTTTTATTCCTTATTTATAGCTTTCCGATAAAAAACAATAAACTGATTCCCTGTAAAATTGTTTTACAGGATCTACTGTTGCCGTATAATATTCTCCACTGTTGTATCTTAATCACTCACTGATGTAACAGGCACACCTACGGGATTCCCGAAAACAAATCAGGCACAGTAAATCGATTTTCGATGAGATTTCTTGGTGAAATATTCATCACACACCACAGAATTGCTTATGCTCCAAAAATTTAATCCAGCAGCATGAAAACAGCCAAACCAGCAGCGGTTTTTTTAAGTTTAACCGAATATAAACCGATAACCGAATTCAAACCGAAATTCAACTTAAATAATAAAAAAATAATTCACTACTAAACTAGTTGTATTTTCTAAGTTAACCTACGGTGTGCAGGCAAAGTGTTTCCCGGCGGTTCTTCTACAACTGCTAGGATCTGACCAAAATAAAATGCTCGCACTCCCCTGCTATAATTTCGAACCAAAGAATTGAATATATTTTATCTCCAATTACTAGTGCTCTCCAAATGATTATGGCAAGATTTGACTTCCAATATGAAAAGAAAATTTCTTTTATTTTATTTTATTTCTGAATAAATGATTGTTTCGAAACAAAATGTAATATATTATAAGAAACAAAATTAAATTGAAATTAAGCCGATTTGTTGGGCGCCATTGTTACCTAGTGGATAGATTTCCCTTGAACTTTTAAGATGCGAATTTACCGCAAGCACTTATGCGCCAACCGCTATTGCGGATGTGCTAGCGGACCAGTTAATTTGCCCGGACTCTTACCCCAGGGGGGGGACAGTTTTTATTTTCGCGCTCTAAAAAGGGAAGAAGCGAATTGGCAATATCGTTGGGAATCAAGATCGGCTCTTTGAAAATTCGTGTAAGCGCATCTCAATCCCAAAAACTTCAAGAATGTCCAAAAAGTAAAATGACTTACCAACGTATTGCCAAGTTACGTCCTCCGGGTGTCCACACATAGGTCGTCGTAGTAGCCTCCACTGGGTCTACGACCAGTTGGTTTCCTGCGTGCGGATTCCACTTCTTACTTTTCACACTACCGCGATTCTTGATCTTTTCGCGCTCAACATATGACAATCAGATTCAAGTTATTTGATCAATTGCTACGACCGACTCTCAACCGACAATTTTTCAAGTATCTACCACGCTTTTTCCACGACTGGCTTCTAGCAAGGTTCAAGGAATAGAGACCATACCAAAGTCTTCCTTGCTTTCAGGAAAACTTCCCCAACCGCTTCCCCTAGGAGGTTTTCCTAAAACCGTCCGCATAGACAATGCAAAAATAACGCGAGAGTAATTTCAGCATTCTTTGGGGAACGCAGCCGGCCATACGTTAGTTAGCCATTCCACTTTAAGGACGCCCTCTCTATCTAAGGTCAAGAAGCGCCGCTTACACTGAGTTTCCAAGAATCTCAAAGAGTTTCACTTATATTACTAACGATATTGCCAATAAACTTCGGGGGCATATTTTGCCACGCAACAAAGTCTTGTGATTGCAAAATGGATAAAATTTTAAAAATATTTAAATTGATTTAAATTTTAATTTTAAATGGAGCTTAAAAATTGAAAACAAAAGTCAGATTCCTATCTTGACTAAAGTATATAAAAAGATCAACGCTTTAAGAAAAAATGCCTCTTTAGAGATATTGTTTGGATAAAATTGGATAGTTTTCACTTCAATAACATAGCAGAGATTCATTTTAATTGATTTAGAGGCCAACAATAGAAAAAAATTATAACATAAGATCACAACACAGTCAAAGTGTCTCCATGATCATATCCTTTAACCCATATTCCCAACAAAAATAATTTTGCTAGGATGCAGAGGTGACCTCGGTCCTAAAGCATGATTTATTCTGTCATTCCTTTCTCTCTTTTCAATTCTATCTCTTGACGTGGCCGGCGCCGTTATTGATGTAGAAAGAGAGAGCATCAGTTTTGGGCATTGTGAATGTGCTGTCAATCCCAGACACCATTCTTTTGACCTTTGAACAAAATTGATGGCCTCGGTCAATCACGGAGTAGCAACCATTGGCGATGTGGAACTTGTTCTACTGAGCCACGCCTGCGATGATGGAGTTCGAAATGTTCGATTCTGAAACAGATTTAATCTATATGACTTGTTTTACTCCCTTAATTTAAATAAATTCTAACAGTCAATCAAGTATGTATGATTTCATAAAATATATAACATTTCGGGCTCAATGATTAATGGTGGATGTGAGTAGTCAATCAAGCTAAGCTAAGCTAAGCTTATAACAAAACATGATCAATTCATCAAAGAAAGTTTAAATTGAGAAAGCACATACCAAGTAATTAATAAGCCAACTAGCATTAGGATGTTTTATTATGGTTATTATGACGGTTTAATTATGGTCATGCAAAATGCTTATAGTCTTGAATCGACCATATGTCTACAGATATTTTTGAAAACGCTAATAAAGCTTTTATTAAACATACTGTTTTAGTCCTTTTTAAAGAGTTTGAAACATTTTGGATAGAGTTATGAATGCTCTGTTTGAAACTATAATAAAACACAAACTTAGAAGTTTGCTCCAAGCTTTCTTTTGCATGTTCTATAATAGCACTCAGTGTTTGATTATTAAACCGCCATAAAACTTAGTGACAGTTCCCGATCAAGATGTCAAAACAGCTCACGCTCAGGTTAGGTAGTACATATTTGAATTGGAATTTTTTATTTTTGATAAGTCATGTGAGTTGATTTTGAGTTGAAATAAAAAAAATATACAGAAAAATCATTGAAAACTTCAAATTACCGGAAGTGGTATGAATATCTCTACAATATGATTATTTAGTGGAAGGGCCAAAATAGAAGGTTCTTTTTTTGCTTGACGCTATCATTAATCCAAGATGGCAGCTTCCGCTTTTATTTCTAAAGCTGTAATCTACTGAAAATATCTTGGAACCTTCACAATATGTTTTTAAGATGAAAAAGATAAACGAGTTGAAGTCAATTTTCGCTATCCGTCGCCATCTTAAATTCTAAGATGGAGGCTATATCTCAACTTGAAAATACTTTAAATGACTGAAAATTGAATAAAACTCTTTTTTTGTACGAGCAAATCCACTGCGACCAATCTATTTGATCTATTGTGGAATAACCTAATTTACTATTTGTCTGATTACGTCGTACTGTCATCATTAGTTGAGATGTCAGTTGTAGACGAAATCAAAACATAATTCCAGTTTGGATGGTGTTTCTTATGAATGGCAGCTTCCTCTGAACTTTAAAATGTTGTAAATGACTTAAAATCGCATAAAACCCCAACAATATTGGTACTGGATTAAATGGCTAAACGAGTAAAAGTCGAATTTCACTATCTGATGCCATCTTGAAAGCCAAGATGGCGGCTTCCGCTGAATTTTAAAATGCTGTTCATTGATGAAAATCAAATGGAACCTCCACAATATGAGTATTGAGAGCATGAACTAAACTAATAGGAGTCAAATTTCGCCATCCAACACCATAAAGAAATCCAAGAAGGCAGTTTCCGCTGAACTTTAAAATGCTGTTGGGTCGCCATCTTGGATTTTAGATGATGTTGGATAGCAAACTTCGACTTCTACTCGTTTAGCCTTTCCACCCAATGGCCAATACCCAAATTGTGGGAGTTTCATGCGATTTTCAGTGATTAACAGTATTTTAAGGCTCAAAGGAAGCCGTCATCTTGGATTTCGAGATGCACCTGATAGCGAATTTTTTCTTCTTCTGGTTTAGCCCTTTAGCCAATACCCAAATTGTGGGGGTTGCATGTGATTTTTAGTTATTTACAGCATATTAAAATTCAGCGAAAGTTATCATCTTGGATTTCAAGATGGCGTCTTATCGAGAAATTCCACTTAAACTGGTCAAGATATTTTACCCAATGACCGTATTGCGGGAATTTCAAGTGATTTTCAGTGATTTAAATTATTTCCATGTTCAGTAGAAGCCGACGACGCCTGATATCGAAATTTGTCATCTATTCGTTGATCCTTTTCAACCTTTACCCATATTGCACGATTTTTAGGAGATTTACATTGATCAGCAGCAATTTAAAGTTCAGTGGAACCCGCCATCTTGGATTTCTTCTGGACTTCTACTGGTTTAGCCCTTTCACCCAACATCCATATAGTGGTGCTTTAATGCTTTTTGTCATTTACAGCATTTAAATTTGAGTGGATGCGGCGTCAAATAGCAATATTCGACTTCAACTTGATTACCCCTTTCACCCAATATCAATATTGTTTGGGTTTCATGCGATTTTAAGTCAATAACAAAATTTTAAAGTTCAGTGGAAGCCGCCATCTTGGATTTTAAGATGACGTCATACAACGAAATTCGACTTTAACTTATGGTTTATTCCACGGGTCATTCACCACCAAACCCTTTTCATTCAAAAAGTCTATCCTCATTCACTGTACTATTGATTAACAGTTCAGAAATGAGGAACTCATCCTAAGCGTGTAGTTGGTTGGCTTGCGAGAGAAACGTCAAATTTTAACTTTTTATATGGCTCTCATAAAACCATTATTAAAATCATTAGCCATTAATCTTACCTTAAAAAAGCTTTTAAGCACTGAACAGACTAATGCCATGTTGGTTGCAAAACCGATGTCACAAAATGACGTCATGTCTATGGATTCACAATGCCAGTATTTAATAATATTTTTATTCAGGCCTATTTTCCATCAATTTCATCATGATAGACCATCAAATTTGACGAGGCGCATTCATTTAAAGATACTGTTTCATACACATTTTACCTAAAATCTTGACCGACAGTAGAAAAGATGCTCATAATATGGTTGAAACATATGTGTTTTTTTTTTTCTATTAATTTTACCAGATCATAATTTAATAATGCATCATTCATATATAAATCATCATGGTTGCTGGAAAAAATTTAAAAAAAAACTCCGAGAACTCACAGAATCGAAATAAAACCTAAAATTGCTAACATGTTTCATGAAAGCTTTTTAAAAGCTTTGGTGACCTACATTGACGACCAACAATGATTTATCATTATGACGTTTCTAGAAAAGGGTCAAATAGCCTGAGTTTGGCTTTATTAGAGTCCAGATGACGTTATAGAATGCGCTTTAGCTTTTTATGAAGATTATTGCTATAGTCCTGACAAAATTCTGCTGACCATAACAGAGCTAAAATTGTTACTTGGGATGTTTGTTATTTAGATTTCTTGAATGATTAATAAACACTGTGAATGATTAATAAACACTGTAAAAGTAAAATATGGAATTTCAAGTTTTCTTGTAAAAATTGAAAGCTTAAAGTAAATACTTTTTTAGACACATTAAAAATCTAGTCAATTTTCGAAGTTTTTAAAGATTAATTTGCACATCATGATCGATTTAAATAAAAAGATTAAAAATAATTAAAATAAATGAAACGTTTATAAGTTTTCAAGCGTAGGTTTCAAAGTTTTCAATCCAAGCTCTGAATGTTTCAATGTCGATAATTGAAATACAGTGTCCCCTGGAAAGGACAAAAAATATAAACAACGTTTTTTTCAATTCTTAAAAATTAAGATGCAGGTATGTGCTGCCAAAAAGATTAAATTTGATGAACACAAAAATGTAGAATCTAAAAACGACGAAAAACTTATTATATGAATTTTAAACTGTTCAAATAGTGGGACTTTAAAAATCCGGAAAATTCAACTAAAATCACAAAAAAAATACAATGAAAATCGGTTGATTCACTTAAAAATTTTGAGTAAAAATTCAACATAAAAAATACTAGATATTTTTTAATAATTAAAAGTCAGTATAAACGTCTTGTCATTAAAAAACTTATTCATTAAATTTAATTGATGACTTAATGAAGACTTTTAAATTGATTTGAACTATTGTGGTGTCTTAACTTGAATTTTTCTTACTGATTTGTCTTTTACCTCATGTTTTGATGCAATTGATTTATAAGTATTAAAGTCAATCATATTTTTATGAATTAAATCATTGACATAATTGATGAACTAACAATCCTAAGTGAAAGAAAAAGAACTGATTCGGAATGGGTTTGCTGAATTTTGTATCCCTCATTTAATGAAGAAATAATATTACGCCTGATTTCTCTTCTACTAAATATCAGAGAAACGTCATAACAAGTATTTCTTGCATTTCTTAAAAAAGTGAAAAACGGTTGTATTACATTTAAAAAATTATTGTTATTTGTTCTGTGTTTTTTAAAGAAAAGGATCAAGAGTTGATGATAACGTTTTTGAAATATTTGTTCATTTAATGGTAGATTTAAAAGCTTCAACCAGAGTCAGAGTCAAAATTTTCAATAAATCAACTAGCTCTTTAGCATTTTGTTTGGCCATTTGTCTTAATTTTCAGACGCCACCATTTACGTCAGATGGTTTTTTTTATAAACAATAAACAATAAACAATAAACAATTACAATAAATTTTTTATTGATTGGAAGTGATCATATGGACCATTCCAAAATGGTGTAATTTATGAAACTTATGTTTACTCTTATGTTATGTTTACTGTTAATCCACCCTCTTATGCATCAAAACTTTTAAGGATGATGGGACATTGGCGTTATTCGAAAAATTATTGGTTTCTTTAGTAATTTTTAATTTTCTAAAAACATGCGACTTTCACCCTCCTTAGAAAATGAGGTAAGTTGCAACAAACTTTGTTCTTAATGAATAATCCTATGAACACGTATGTATAGTTTTTAATATATTTGTGATGCTTAAAAAACCATCACGCATGAAAACACTAATTGCAGTACCATCAAGACGCCATTCACCGCCCAGTTAAGCGGTTTTTCAACTTCAAACATGTGTAATAAAAAAACGACGGCAGATTTTTATTCGCTTTCTTTTCCAATACATCCCAAAACTGCTCTACTTTAAATAAAAAATTTAGTGGAATGCGAAAAATGTACGCTTTTCAAAATAATTAACTAAACTTTGGGATGTTCAACTGGCCCTATTACCGCCCACTCGACTTTTTCGGGTATCGATAATGTTTTCTTAAGGAAAAACTATCTAAACAACACGGAAACTGTTTTTTTTAGTATTTTCCATACAACGAGCTGTCAAACCCATATTTTGGCTCTTTAGAGAATACATTTTGTGAAATTTTTTCCGCAAATTTAGTACAAATTTTAAAAAATGGGGTTGACTGACAAAATGATGATTCCCGGCAAACACCCTCAAGTAACCGGTTACTTTCAGCGATAAAACATCATTTTCGAACATAATCAAACTAAATGCTTCTTACAATTTACACATTTGACACAATACATGCGTTAAAAACAAAGAAATTGTGCGTGACCGGTCATTAGGAACCCACACTTTTTTTTATACACTAATTACCGCCCATCACTAAACGCTTCAAAAAACAACAACTTTTGAAAAAATCGAAATTTTTCTGATGCAAATCTATTCTACGAAAATGAAACTATCGTTTCAAGTCGATTTTAGGTCCAATAGGTACTATCTAGTAAACAAAAACCCTTTTTGCCCTAGGAGTACACTAATGCTTAGTTCGCTAACAGGCGTCGAATTCAATAATTTGACCGGAAACGAAAAACCAAATATCTTATTTCTGGCTATAGTTAGCATAATTAAGTGATGTTTTTTCAGTGAAATGGTCGAACAATAATGCCGACACAAAACACAGGTCTTATATTTGGAGAAAACATCCCAGTTTTTTCAAAATACACACAAAAGGGTGATTTTGGGCGGTAAATGGTGTCTGGGCGGTGAATGGCGTCTTGATGGTAATTTTTTGGTCTGTAAAAACTAATTGAGATACTCATTTTTTCTGCAAAATAAGGACGCTGCATACATTGAGGGATTAAATAATACTACGAAAAATACTACAAGCTGGAATAATAAAATAATTGATAGGATGAATGAAATTTCAATGTTTACAAACGCGTGATCCCAAACATTCATATTCCAGCATATGGAAACAAGATTTACAAGGTGTTTCTTTGATTTGTATTTTGTTGCACACCTGACACCTAACTGAATTTTAAAAATATTTATTTAAAAAAAAATGAGTGATTGTTCGAAAAATATTTTTAACA